>NC_056739.1:748134170-748269170 GCF_019279795.1 Protopterus annectens | reverse complement strand
AACTCAATCCTCTCTTTCTAATTAACTTGTACTAATGGAATTTTTTGCAAAACAAAGGCAGATGATGAGGAAGAATAGTAGTATATGAGGACTGCAGCAAAATGAAACAGGTTCAGGATATCTGCATTTTATCAAATGTGTGTGAAAACTCTATGCATTATGTGCATACAATGATAATTTAAAGCAGTCCTTGCTTTTGACAGTAAAGGGGCATTTACATTAAATTTGATCTTGGGGTTTACATATTGTTGAGATAAAGGTTACATTTTCAGATCAAACTCTATAAAAACTGAAATTATGTGGTGTGATATATTTAAAACAAGCTATTTCAGAAAGAAGAAAAATGTCTATTTCCACAGGAAAAGGAATTTGAGATCACGCTCTTATTATTGGTGCCTTAAACCCTTACTAATTATATATAGAAGTGTAGCACATCTTATAATAAGTGGTTTTATGTGAAATAAGCCAATATTTTAGGCAAGGTTCAAATGACAAAATCACCACAGTAGCAGGTACAGGCAAGCAAAAACAGGGTAATGCTACTCAATGCAAGAAGTCTAAACCTCAAATTGCACTCACTTGAGGCACTCCTTAAAATGGAGAACATTGATATCTGTGCAGTGACTGAGACCTGGTTAAAGGCTCCAGAGAGCACCCCTGCTTTACCAGGATATAACTCCTAGCATACCTTTTGACCATCTAACCCAGACCGAAATACTAAATTTTTATTTATTTTTATTTATTTATTTATTTATTTATATTTGTTTAACGGGAAAGTCCTACTGGACACAGGTCCATTTTCAGCAGAGGCCCACGGAGAAAAACTTCACAGTACAATAAAATGCAGTACATGAGAGAACAAAATATAGAACATTTAATACTGCAGTGGTAGTGCTGTGGTAGCGTTGTCGCCTCACAGTACGACGTTGTCCTGTTCGATTCTCAACTAGAGCATCTTTTTTGTGGAAACATGCATGAATGGGTGTACCTTTGTTGAAGGTTGTGCATCAGGGCCAGCAACTCGGCACGTAAAAATCTATTGCCAATCATTAGCGGACCGGAGTTCCGCTTTGGCGACCCCTAACTGGGAAAAACAAAAAGACTCAACAACAACAACAATTGATTTTAATACATAATAGGTTAGAAGTTAACAGTTTTAGACAGTACAGTAGACAGTCATTGAGGTACATAGTAAAAACATTGAGGTACATAGTCAAAAACTAAAATATATATATATATATTTTTTTTTTTACCAGTATCTGGGTTTACAAGCTTTTTAGGACAAGTCTGTTTATACTTATCTGAACATGTGACACACAATTAGATTGGTATGGATTAACCTGGAGTGTAACAGTGTAACTAAAGGCGGAGGTGTGTCCATATTCATTAAGGATATCCACACCTCCAGGCTAGTTGCTCAGCATAATGCATCCAAGATTATCAAAGTGCAACTAATGCTGGGCAAAACTACAATCCAAATTGTAGCATGCTACAGATCCCCCACCATGCCCACATTGCCACTCCTCTTTTCTTGATATACTGGAAAATATTAGGGTTCAGCCAAACACCCTAATACTGGGTGATTTCAACTACCCCACCATTAACTGGGAAAACTACTCATGTACCAACTCCTTTGCTCAATGTTTTCTGGAATTCATACATTCCAATGCCCTGGATCAACTTATTCACACCTCCACCAGGGACAACAATATCCTGAACCTGGTCATTACCAACATGGGAGACCAGTGCTCCACACCTGAGGTCAACTCCTCATAGGTCAGATCCGACCATAAGCTAATCACCCTAGATATCCACATCCCACCCCCAAAGCCAACTTCATGCTTCTTAAGACAGGTGGCAAACTTCACGACACCCATGCAGATGAATAATACAGTTATGACTGCTGAATCCTTTGCAAATGCACTCTATAAGCACTTACATGAGTGCATGGATCGGGCTATCCCAAACAGAACCAAGATGCTATCCTCCAAAAAAGGAAGCCAATCTGGTCATCCCCTGCCATAAACAAATTCTACAACAGAAGAATGAAATTGTTGCAAAATAAAGTAAAATCCCATGATTGGAGAAGCTCCCTAGTCAGCCTCAGTAAGAAGCTGAAATCCCTCATAAAATCCTCCAAAGTGAGTTACAAAAACAAGATAGCCACTGATTCTAAGGGCAACCATAAAGCATTGTACAGCTATGTCAAAAATCTAAATGGCAACACCTAGATCTGCTGTGAGTTACAGCACGATGGCACAAAATTTAAAGAACCAACCGATATTGCCAACATCCTGGCAGATAAGTTCAGTGCTACCTTTACCCCCCTCTCACCCGCTAAAGGGCCCATATGTATACTGGAAGAATGCAGAGTCCCTGTAATCAAAACTACGCAGGTAAAAACTGCACCCTCTAAAGCCAAGAACACAGCATCCATGGGACTGGACAACATCACAGGCTGCGTTTTACATGAACTTCAGAATGAACTGGCTCCCCACCTAAGTACCATGTTCAATCATAGCCTCACTTCAGGCTTTGTGCCCACTGAATGGCACACAGTAACAATTATCCCACTCCACAAAGGGGGAGCCACCATGGACTCCGGGAACTATCGCCCTATTAGCCTGACGAGCCTGGTCTGCAAGGTCATGAAACGTATCATCATGGAACTTATAAACAAAGACATTGGTAACCTCCAAACTCTGAACCCCACCCAATTCGGGTTTGTAAAAGGCAGATCATGTCTCCTAAACCTGATTTATTTCTTTGAAGCAGTCACCAAAGCCATAGACGAGGGTAAGGTGGTTTACACAGCCTATCTTGACCTTGCCGAGGCCTTTGACACCATTCCCTATTCTGGAATTATAGATAACCTCACTGAACTGGGTATAAATTCCTAAGTCACGAGATGAGTTGCCAACTGGCTCACCAACAGAACCCACACTGTGAAAGTTGCAGACTCTAAATCCAACTTCAAACCAGTGACAAGTGGAGTACTGCAGGAGTCAGTCCTGGGTTTTCTCCTGTTTGGTATCTACTTCTCTGAAGTACAGGCTAACACAGAAGGTCTCTGGCTAAAGAAATTCACAGATGACTGCAAACTTGGAGCCATAATCGAATTCCAAATGATGTGGACATCCTACAAAAGGGCATCACTGAGACAGATGCCTGGTGTCAGAGCCGTGGCCTCAAGGTCAATGCCAAAAAGTGCATTGTCATCCCCTTTGGTAAAAACTCTGTACCAATGAACTACCACATAGGCATCAGTATACTTAACACTGAAAGTGTGATAAGAGACCTTGGGACCCAGGTAGACAGCAGTCTCTTCTTTGATAATCACATTGCCACAGTGGTCAGGAAATCCTTCTACATGGCACACCTCATCACAAAAGAGTTCTCATCCAGGAAAAAAAAGATCATTGTTCCCCTCTACTTGTCACTCATTAGACCCATTATATAGTACAATGCCCCTTTTGGTATGTACCTCACAAGACATCTACAATAACTGGAAAGGCAGCAGAAGTACCTCACAAAGAGGATTACTGGCCTCAAACAGATGCCCTACACTGACTGTCTCAAAAAACTCCAGCTCTACTCTGTCGCATATCGCCTACTCTGAGGTGATCTCTGCCTGACATACAAAGCTATGTCAGACCCAGAGCTGTTGGACATACTCCACCTAACGAATTCCCAATCCCTCCAAGCTACATGCTCTAGGGACCTATACCTTGTCACCACAATAAACAGAACATGCTGGAGGGATAGATTCCTGTACCGAGACTTCCCATGCTCTGGAACAAGCTACTCATTTATATCAAACAAAGCTCCTCATTAGCAGTCTTCAAGAGAAATCTTGATGAGTGGATGGGGAATAGGAAATTCACCCCAGGGATCACTTCTGTGACTCTGCTCGGCGAAAGCCAGGGAACCTTTTTGGCTAGGATTGTTAAGGCCTTTGGGCCGATAGGCTAGTACCTACCTATGAACCTATATCTTTCACATAAAACTGATAATGTGCTTCATAAGTATAACTTGGGAAAACTCAGGAAGACGTGATATTTTGCGTTTTATTAATGGCTCACTTTAAGTATGCTGAGATTTTACTTTAATGAATACTTTGACTACCACAGCTTAGCAGTTGTCTGGCATTACTGACTGACAGTAATCTTTAGAGATTTACTAGAAAACCATAAAGTTTTCAAATATGAGGCAAAGTCAGAGACATCCTGTAAAATTCTGGAAAGTTGAGCAATGTGATAAACAGTGGGTACGGGGACTGTCTGTAGAGAAATTGTCCAGTCCTGCTGTTTGCTGTTTTAATTCTGGCATTGCAGGATTAATGTGCAGTCAGATGAAGTAAGATGGAATACAAGCTGTGACTAATGTTTCTGCATGTGATGTGACTAATGTTTGTGTGTGTGATAAAAATACATTCATGTAATCATTTTTTTTTTACCCTGACAGTGTCACACCAAATACTATGGCTAGGCTAGGCAGTGGCTATAGGGACTCCCTATGGTTTTGCAGAACTAATGTGTATTCAGGTGAAGCGAGATGGAATACAAGCTGGATCTATTGTGTGTTTGAGACAGATAAACATTAACGTGATCGTTATTTTTTTTTACCTGGCAGGAACATATCAAATATAATGAGTAGTCAATGGATATGGGGGCTGCCTCAAAATGAAACAACTGGCCCTGCTGTTTGCTGTTTTAATTCTAGCTTTAAAGGACTGATGAGTATTTGGGCAACACAGGCTGGAATACACACTGTGAATACTGTTCCTGCGAGACAAACTACATTAACGTAAACGTTTTATCTTGCCAAGATCAAACCAGTTGCTGTGGGTAGGCAGTGGTATGAAGGATGTCTGTGGATGAAATGACTGAACATGCTGTTGTAATTCTAGAACTAATGAGTACTTGGATGACGTAAGTTGGACTACAAGTTGTGGGTACTATTTGTGTGAGGTAGAAAAACATTAATATAACCATTATTTTTATCACAATTGGACATCTGAGATAAACAAACATAACTTCTCTAACTGCTTGCTGGGGAAGACCATCTGTGAATGAAAGTGACCAGCTGCCATTTGCTCAATTTATACAATTATTAGACTGTGTCTTTGCAGGACTAATATCTATATTTGTGTGAAACAACTTGGATTTTTTTTATTGTGAATATTGGTTAAGTAAAACAGTGTTAAAATAAATTCAGAACTCTCACCCATCCCTGATTCACAGACTGTCACTGATTTTGCCTTGCATTTTAGTCCATTCCTTGAAAATTTCTGTGCTTGATAAATTGCTGAGAACTGTAGTCATTAAACAGTGACAGAAATTTGAGTTTCAGATTTCATATCCTTCAGCACTGTGCACAATAAATGACAATTATTGGGGGTTTGCACATCCTCCATCATTATATAGTATAAGTGGCGATCTTTGGAAGTCTAAGCAGGAGGCATGTTAAAGCAACTAATCACAGGCACAGTATCACAGTGAGTAGAATTACCATCTCACAGAACTGGCTCTTTAGTTAAGTTCTTAGTTGTGATGCCCTCAGTATAAAGGCTTGTTTTATGGTGGCACATTATCTATGCTCTGGTTTCTAGCAACACTGCAGAGTGTTGCCATAGATGAACTGGTGTTCCTCCAATTTACCTGTAACTAAATATGCAGTGTTAGTGAGGTGTGTGTGTGTGTGTGTGTGTGTGTGTGTGTGTGTGTGTGTGTGTGTGTGTGTGTGTGTGTGTGTGTGTGTGTGTGTGTGTGTGTGTGTCTGTGTGAGTGTGTGTGTTTCTCTTATGCTAGACCTGGCTTCTTAGCTACAGTGTGTTTGAAAGAATGGCAAAAAAACCTGAAGACAAAGTACGGAAACAGAAGAAAGAAGTTATCCAGAAGGTGTGGGAGTCATGTAGGAGCAAACCAAGATGAGCAAGAATAATCATGTTTTATAGATTCTATTCATGCCTTTAGGATCTGTATCAAATTTACCTGATTTTGTCAGTTCTTTGTTTACACCTTCTTATATGCATTTCTAAACATGCAGAACATGAAAAGAAATGTGAGGCGAGTGGCCAAGGAATACTTGTACTGAATGACTACTGATATTTATTATTGGTCAGCAGTAGCTCCCCCATCCATATGTGTTCTGCATCCACCACTGGGATTATCTGTTGAAGAAGGGTAGGTACTCCTCTTGGTAAAAGATGTTTACTTGAATATGCACTATAAGGTCTGGTGCTTGGTACTACATACAGTACAACAGGACTTACAGTTTCTGGTTGTGTGTGATGTTACATATGAGCTAAGGCTTGGTACTACATACTGTACAATAGGATCTACAGTTTATAGTTGTGTATGATGGCACATATAACCTAAGGCTTGGCACTACATAATATACAACAGGACCTACAGTTTGTAGATACGTGTGATGGTACATATGAACTAAGGCTTGGTAGTACATACTGTACAACAGTACCTACAGTTTGTAGTTGTATATAATGTCACATGCAAACAATGGCTTGGTACTACAGACTGTGCCACAGGAGCTACAGTTTGTAGTTTTGTATAGTGGCACATACAAGCTATGGCTTGGTACTAGATATTGTACAATAGGACTTACAGTTTGTAGTTGGATCTGCTGGCACATAAAAACCACGTCTTGATACTACACACTGTACAACAGGACATACAGACTGTAGGTGTGTGTGATGGCACACATGAACCATGGTTTGGTACTACACACTGTACAACAGGACCTACAGTTTGTGGTTGTGTGCAATGGCAGATATGAATCAAGGCTTAGTACTACAGGACCTACATTTTTTAGTTATGTATGATGGCAGATATGAACCATGGCGTGGTACTACACACTGTACAACAACAGGATCTACAGTTTGAAGTTGTGTGTGAATGCACATATAAACCACGGCTTGGTACTGCACACTATATAACAGGACCTACAGTTTGCAATTGTATGTGATGGCACATACAAACCAAGGCTTGGTACTCTGTCTTGGTACAACAGAACCTATAGTTTGTATGTGTGCATGATGATGTAAGAACCAAGGCTGCTGCTATAGTCTGTACTGTTCTCAAGTAAAGCACGCAGACAATGCTCCCCAGTAAGTGATCCATGTCCTTAAGGTATCTGGAAGGTGCCTCTAGTAATGGTCTCACATATCCAAGAGGGTTTCTGGTAATGGCCTACTATCCTTATTATTGTAGCACTTGCTGAACTGCATGAGCCAGACCACCCCATGTGTCAGCCAATAGGACATACAGCCTCTTATTCCAAGCCTCAGTATGTTCTGGTTCCAGGGAAAGTGCTGTTTTTTTATATCAAAGACATTCTAAAAGTGCATGATTTACATGGGGGCAACCACTTCAACAGCTCTGCCCTGGCATCATACTTCTTTGGACATTCTTACATGTAATGGTGATCCATGAACACTGGGACATCCTTGGCTGTGTCTGGAAGATGGATGTATGAATTCCTACACAGGTAGCAAAGCTAATGCTATTGACAGCTGCATATGTAAGGTCACCGTGGCATCTGAGCCATATGACAAAGCCAGACTATGCCTCTGGATTTGTTTCCACATAGTCTGCCTGTAGTGTAATCGACAGCTGTTGCTGGCAGTTGTTAGGAACTGTCTTCAGGCAAATTGTATGTTGACCCCATTAAAGTCCATGAGTATGTCATGAGGATTAAAGATTTGACCAGTGGCATCAGTGATCTCTCTCAGCACAGTCTGCAGAGGTGTGCCTTTCTTGTCAAGAGGACAAATGGGGGGTGTCCACCGTGTCCCAAAAATCATGATGCATACCTCTTAACCATCCAGAATTTCACTGAATGTCTAGGTTTATGTGTCACAGTTTTGGTTTGTTCCTTATGAACTTTGTGTTTTTCTGGCAAATAATTAAGGACTTAAGTCACTAAATAATGAAAAACATTTCAGTTTCAGACTTAATTTCCTTCAGAAAATGATAAAGCAAACATGTCATTCTAGAAACTAGGTTTATAAGTGCAATGTTCTTCTGTTTCTGCTGTGACCTCAGACTTAGAAATTAAATGGGGGCAAGGTGGACAGATGGGGTCAACAAAGGCTCTAATTGTATATGTATTTGTATATGTATGTATGGGCTTGTGTGATCGGTTTGTGTACATGTTTTCAGGGTGAGGAGCATATGGTATGAGCCAAGACTTGTTTATGCAGAGTTCTGTTTCTCTTTGCTACACACATCTTGGTGAAACTGGTTTTGCAATATTCCTTTTCACTGAGAAATACTTTACCTAAACTGGAGTAAGAGGAATAACTGCACCTGCACTTTTATAATAAAATGGTCACTGGTCCTCATGTGGACATAATAACCAAACAATTAAGTCACTGGTCCTCATGCGGACATAATAACCAAACAGTTAAGTTAGGTAGGGGGAAAAGATTCAGTACAAATTTTATTCAGGGAAAATTAAGGCACCAGATGAAAGGCAACACAAGCAGGAATGCAAATGTACTTGGTAGCAGAGTATGACCTGTAACATTAAAAACATTACATGCACATCTATTAGAGCACTCATGGCACATTTTGACCAGTTAGTACTTTTCTAACATATTCGGTCTTAACAAGGTATTCAGAACTATTTATAGAAAATTCATTTATTTGCAGGTTGCTTACTTTTCAACCATATTGTCTGAAAGTGACAAAAACAGGCTTTCTTCATTTTTCTGGATTGTTCCAAACATTGAAGTACAGTGTCATGGATTAGTTAAGCTAATAACTAACTTTGGATGGACTTGGGTAGGAATATTGGCTTCCAAGAATGAGTATGGTGAGATTGGATCTCATCTCCTTAAGGAGATGCTGGCCATGTCAGGAGTGTGCACAGCATTTTATGAAACTATTCCATCCAATGCTTCTAACAACACCATTAACATCATTATCCAGACACTGAAGGCAGAATCTGTGAATGTTATCATCATTTTTAGCCAAGACACCTTTCTGCTTCAGCTAATGGAACAAATTTCAAGGCACGACATAAAAGAAAAAGTCTGGATAGCCACAGAGGGATGGTCTAACTCAGCGACACTTTCCAACAGAGACTTCCTTGGCTCTCTTAGTGGAACCATTGGTTTTGCACTTTACAAAGGACAGATTCCTGGATTATTGGACTACCTCTATGACATTCACCCATCTAAGTCGCCAGAAGACTACCTTCTTAAAATCTTCTGGGAACAAATCTTTGGATGCCAGTGGCCATCTGTTTCCAGTCCACAAGGAGCTACACAAAATAACATGGAGCAAAATACCAAATTCTGCTCTGAAGATGAACAGCTGGCTATGGCTAACAGTGCCTTTTTTGATATAAATAATTTCCGAGTTACTTATAATGTATATAATGCTGTTTATGCAGTTGCTTATTCATTACATAACCTCATCTCATGCAGCTGGGGAGAGGGCCCATTTACAAATGAAACATGTGCAGCTATTATGGATTTCAAGCCATGGCAGGTAAGTTTTTTTTTAATTCACATTAATTAATTTATTTTCAAAAGTACATGCAGTATTATTAATTAATAGTTAGTGACAAGTAATTATGCCGCAAGAAATTCAGATTGAAGAATGGAAAATCAGCACAAACATAAATAGTTTAGATATCAAGGTGTATTGTTTATCCTCTGTGCAAAACTGTAGATGTTAATGTATGGGATCAAAACGTCTCCCTGTTGTAATGTCTGCACTTGAAATCTTTAGTGCCAACAAGCCAAAAAAAAGGCCAAAAACACAGGAAAAGAGTGAATCTTGAAAACTGCTCTTCTCCTATGAACTTCTTTTTGCAGGGCCCCTGCCCCCCTCCCCCAAACATTTATACCAACTCCATGATCACCATATCTTTAGGAAAAGGGAATATTCCTAGAAGTGGCATCTCAGACTTATCACATGTAAATCCGATCTCTCATCCATTCAGAGTCCGTGACTTGCTTTAGCCGATCCCAGCATTTGAAATGATTACCGATGGAAGCAATATGTTAGCAAGAATGCCTAGGTATGTGCTAAAACGAATCATACAAAAGGTAAAGTATTAATATGCTATATGTGAAGTATATTTCATCATTCACAATTTCCAAAAATCATGATACACTGAGAATCACAGTCTCAGACAAATGCAGGTAAGACTAATTTCGTTGTCTCCTGGACTTTTTACTGAAGCAATTAAATCAAAGTCAGCACAAAAGATATTAGTCAGTGCACATTTTTTTTTTTTTGTATTTTTGCAAAAAAAAACTCAAAACTGTTGATCTGCCATTGTACCTAGGTTGTGGCTGAAAAATGGTTAGCAAACATACAAACAAATAAATACAAACATGCATAAATAATAAAACCTCTGCAGCAGTAATCATCCACTGTACCCCCAACTTACTGTAACAACTCTGAGATTACTGCAACTTGGGATAACATAAGTACTCCAGTTACAGAAGCTCATACAGATGAGTCTCTGTGAATTCTCATGCATTTGTTGGCTACTCTGTGCAACAGGCATAAGCAGTCACCGATTGTTCAAAGGACATGACACAGTCATACTCATTTGTATACTCTTACACAAAGGAAGTCTGTGAGAGATGAGGCAATAGTAAGTATGTACTCTCAGGGCCACTATCCCCAGCTGTGATGAAGTCCATTTTGAAATGTGTTTGTGTGTGTGTGTGCCCTTGTGCACAGGCACTGGCACACATTTACCAATTATAAAACTCAGAGTACTAGATAAGTTCAAGACACACTGTTTCATATCTCAGCTTTGCAAACTGACACTTCTGGTTGCATATTATTTTGAATATATTTACCCTCTTTAAGAAAGTGGAAATAAAAAAAAAAATGAAGTGTATAGTTATGCCAACTCTGAGACAGGGGAATATTTCATCATTCATCTTTGTCGGTCTTTATGCAGCCTGTAAGTTAGTATATTTAAGTAAGAGGGCTATTATGTGTTGAATGGAGGCACCAGGGAGGTTATAGGGGATATTTGGAGCTTGCAAAGTACTAGAGTCAATTTATTAATATATGTTTCTTTAAGAACATGCAGATTGCAGATGGAATGGTTGAAGTCTGCTGTTTCAAAATATGATGCAAGTAATGGCATTTGAAACAGTGGAAGCAAATTGTGAGATATGAAGCAGTGTGTAGAAGTTGTGTAACTAATCTGTTTATCTCAATATATACTGCCATCTTTTACTAAATAAAATATTAACCAAAATCTGCAACAATCAGTCTGGAAATGGATATGTTAAATTAAGGAAAGATATGCAATGCACAATATGCATCTTCCTTTTTAGTATAATACACCAGTTTATGTACCAAAAAGAAGAGGACTGTAGATATAGTCCTAAATATGAAGGGGATCAAAGACATTCAACTAAAGCACTGTTATAGAACACTGATTGTGTTGTGATGTGGCTTAGAGTAGAGGGAGAGTAAGGATGCAGAGACACACATAGGGACATAGGAATAGTCTAGGCAAGCAATCGCAAATCCCTAAGATACCTAGCCATGTATATAGCTTTAAGCAGACCCTTTTCAAACACTTAAGAGTGCACACCTCTCAAATTAAGCAGGGCTGTACATTAAACTCCTGGTGTAAATTTGTGTCTATCCTCCAGTCATCAAAACTAATCTTAAAGGTAGCCAAAGTAGTACTTTGTTAGACCTGTAGATGTAACTTGTTCCATAGGCCTGGAATATGATGAGTTAGAAACCTCTCTGTCCAATGCATATTGTTTATTTTTTGGGAAAGATTTAAGTCTTTGTAGCAAGTGTTTGTAGAGCCATGGGTTTCACAAAGAAATAGGAGTTCAAAAAGGACTGTTTCTTTTATGCCTCAAAAAACAAGACATTGGTAACCTCTCGGCTACTGAATATATGTCATGCTACTCTATCAGGGTAATTCAAAGATTTAAGACCTTTAATTTTCTTGGTTGAGTGTCTTTGGGACTTTTTTACTTGAGCAATATGCTTGGATTTGCACATTCCATAGGAGGCATTGCATTCAATGACAAGTCTGATAAGACAAGAGAACAGTAGTAGGATAACATCTTTGGATCTTGAAGACATTCCCCTAGAAATCAGCTGGGCCAGACAGAAGGATTTTCTGACTACCATTTTACATACAGTGGCTTCTGAATCTAACATTAACCAATCCATTCATTTACTGGTTTTCTTTCTGAATTTTTCAAACAAAGGAGACTACATGCTGCATCTTCTGAGTGTGCACTGGCAATTACATTTGTATTTACAGAAAATTGAATAAATCAGCAAATCAGACAAGCTGTTTGTCTCCTTCTCAAAGTCAACTGGGTTATCTAGTATCTAAAGTTACATTGGCTAAATGGATAACTAATTGCTTTCCTTGGATCTATTTCCAACAAGACATTGCTCTACCAAGACTGCCTAAAGCCCACTCAGCTAGATCCATGGCCACTTCATCTGCTTTTTGGTCAAGAACTTCTAATGATGGTATTTGCGCAGCAGCCACATGGTCTAATGCTCATACCTTTATTATGCATTACAAATTGAACCTAATCTCCAGAAGCAGAACTGCCTTTAGTTCAGCAGTTTTCCAGACTATCTTTCCATGAGGGCCACCCAAGATTCGTGTAGCTGGGGACACTGTCACATTCATTGAGGAAGAATAAAAAGGACATCAGACTTAAAGGTTATTTACTCACCCATAACTAGGCATCTGTGTTGTCCATTTTCATTCTTCCTCATCTTCCACTTCCCCTTCCTATAATCTTCTGGAGTGACCTGTTGATTTTATTATTGGAACATATAGTTGTGGGTTTGAGTTACTATCTTATTATCTATCCCTTTCTCTAACTTTTTAATGTGGCCTTCATGGCAACAAGCTCAATCTGAGGTATTGGGGATGGACTGGGACATTGTGGGTGGAGGCAGGAGCTCGAGACTTGGATCCAAGGTTTGGGGTGTGTGGGCAGGTTGAATGTGAGGATTGGATCCCTGGCCCATTTGCTGAGGAAGAATGAAAATGAACAACACAGATGCCTAGTTATGGTGAGTACATAACTTTTAATTGTTCATAGGTGGCCCTGGAGCCTTTACAAGCCTAGCCCTGGCATAGTGGCTGCCCAAAGTTAGTTCCCAGTGCCTCTATCAAGCAGAGCCACTGGAGTGATCCCCGGGGTGAACCTTATGTTTCCCATCCACTTATCAAGATTTCTTTTGAAGATGGCCAGTGAGGTGCTCTGCTTGACATGTATGGGAAGTCTATTTCAGAGCATGGGCAGTCTCTGGGTTGTGAACCTGTCCCTCCAACATGTCATCTGATAGTGCTAATGAGGTTGAGGTCTCTGGAGTGTGTGGTGTAGAGGGATTGGGATTTCTTTAGATGTAACATTTCTAACAGAACTGGGTCAGACATGGCTTTGTAAGTCAAGCAGAGATCACCTCGTAGTAGACGATATGAGACAGAGAACAGCTGGGGTTTATTGAGTCTGTCTGTGTAGGACATGTGTTTAAGGCCTAGGATCCTCTTTATGAGGTACTTTTGAGGCCTTTCCAGTTGTTGCATGTGTCTAGTGAGGTACATGCCAAATGGGGCATTATACTCGATGACTGGCCTAATAAGGGAAGAGTACAGAGAGGTGATGACCTCTTTCTTCCTGGATGCAAAACCCTTAGTAATGAGATGTGCCGCACAGAAGGACTTTCTGACCACAGTGGCAATGTGATGGTTGAAGGAGAGGTTGCTGTCAACCTGTGTCCCCAGATCTCTTATAACACCTTCAGTGTTTAGTGGGCTCCCATCAATGTGGTAATTAGTGGGAATTGAGTTTTTCCCAACGGGGATGACAACGCATTTTTTGGCATTAAGCTTAAGGACATGGTTTCGACACCAGACATTGGTTTCAGTGAGGCCTTTCTGTAGGATGTCTACATCACTTGGGGCATTAATAATGGCTCCCAGCTTGCAGTCGTCTGCGAACTTGGTCAGCCAGAGTCCCTCCATGTTGGCCTGAACTTCTGAGAAGTAGATGCCAAACAGGAGAGGACACAGGACCGATCCCTGTGGGGCTCTACTCGTGACTAGTCGGTAGTCTGACTTGGAGTCTGCTACTTTAACACTGTGGGTTCTATCTGTGAGCCAGTTTGCAACCCACCTAGTGATTGTACTAGCAGATAATATAAAGAGTTTGATTCTGTTTGCAATTCTTTGTTTCTATCTTTAAGCATTTGTACCCACTGTAAAACTCCTTGTAAATACTAAAAAAAAAATCAATGTTGACAGAACATCCTCCTTTTGATAGGCCCAAATTCAGTTGTGTTTCAGAACCAAATGTGTCAAAATATCATATCAATAAGCTTCCACAAACCAACACACATTTTTTTTCTTTCCTCTTACCCTTTAACTATTAACACCTTTAAGTTCACCCTCAACAGGATTTGAAAATTAGTATAATACATTACTGAACTTGTGTAGAAAAATCTGAACGTACATTTGCCTCACAAAATGTAATGCTTTGTAGTCTTTTTTTTTTCTTTAGGAAAATATCTTTTTGAGAATCTAGCTATATGCATATATGTAAAATCTGGTTGCAGTCAAAGTATACTATTTGCCAATGGCAATTAACCCATTTGAAACTGTATCATGAATGACTAATGCATATAAGTTACCACTCTCTGCAAGAATGAAGATTTCCATACAATTGCCCATTACCTTTTCTGTTACTGAAATTGCTTATTAAATCAAGCTCAGCCAGTTTTGTGTGAACTCTAAGATAAACATATGAAACACTTGTAGTTTCTTGACTCCATAACCTTTAGAACAAGATGTCATCTGAAAATTACTGTGTAGTACAAGATATCCAATTTCATGTGTGTCAAATTAGCAATTCAAATCTAGATTTTTTTCTGATTAATATAGTTGAGCTTAACCTGTTACTTGGCCATAACTGTAATACACAAAGTACTGTGTATTCTTTGATGTCATAGTAGTATAACAGCTTACCTTTATTTGTGTCTTCAAATTATTTGATCAAGTGAAAAAGAAAAATCTTGCCAACTAGAAAAAAACAAATTTCATTTGTCCTGTTCAGTGGATGTTTGGCAGCTGATATGGGGGGCAAACTTGGGGCCGTCCTTGTTTGGGGGCAGCCCATGGACTTTGAGGCCTCTCCCACTGTTCCCCTAGTTAGTGTGCCCATATGTTTTTGTGGTGCTTTTTTGGTCAGGTTCTCCTCTCCTCTCATCTTCTCACCCTGACTTGGAGCCCATTTCTTGATTTCTTTCCTTCAAGGACTTCTGTACAGAGGTTACTCTGCAGATGTCCTTCCTTGTCACTGTTGCAGTATTCTTTACTCTTTAGATATCTTTCTGGGCTGGCCAAACATCTTACCAGCATACCCAAAGCCTTTAAACCTTCATGTTGTCAGGCATGAGATGTGCATCCTGTGTACGAGGTGTAAGGTGCATATGTGATGTACAAATCCCTAATTTTTAGATCTTCTTTGACGGCAGTCCAAAATCTGCCATGGAATTTAGTCCTTATGTCATTCATGATGTTGGTTCATCTACCAAGCCTTCTAAAGATAAGTGCCCTGTTGGAGACCATTTGTGATATAGCATGCATGTACTTGTTCCAGCCCTTGCTGGAGCTGGGTTGTATCAGTGGATGAGCAAATAACAGTACCCAGTTTGCAGTCATCAGCAAACATGCTCAACCACAGTTCTTGGATACTGGCTTGGATGTCTTCAAAATAAATACCAAATAGGAGAGGGCCTAAAACTGATTCCTGTGGAAACCCACTACTTTCTTATGTTCAGAGTGGGAACTAGCAACTTTCACAACTTGGAATCTACTGGAGAGCAAATTTATATTATTTTTATTTATATTTGTCTATTATCCAACAGCCAACCCATGAAATTTCCTCTATTATACATCTCTTTTTTAAACTCTCTTAAGCAAATGTATAACTTAGTTATTTATATACATTAAATTCCTTCTAAATTGATGTGTGTATAAGTTATATGCTGTTTAACCATGGCCAAGGTTTCCTGCTATATATTCAATAGACAGTAGTACAAGGAGATGAGGTGTATGGTAAAGAGAGAGGTGGCGAAGGCTAAGGATAAGGCGTATGGAGAGTTGTATGAAAGGTTGAACACTAAGGAGAGAGAAAAGGTCCTGTACCGATTGGCTAGACAGAGGAACCAAGCTAGGAAAGATATGCAGCAGGTAAAGGTGATAAAGGATAATGAGGGAAACATACTTACAAGTGACAAGAGTGTGTTGAGCAGATGGAAAGAGTACTTTGAGGGGCTGATGAATGAAGAGAATGAGAGAGAAAGAATGTTGGATGATGTGGGATAGTGAATCTGGAAGTGCAGCTGATTAGCAAGGAGGAAGTAAGGACAGCTATGAAGAGGATGAAGAATGGAAAGGCTGTTGGTCTAGATGACATACTTGTGGAAGCATGGAGGTGTTTAGGAGCAATGGCAGTGGAGTTGTTAACCAGATTGTTTAATAAAATATTGGAAAGTGAGAGGATGCCTGAGGAGTGGAGAAGTGTTTTGGTACCAATTTTTAAGAATAAGGGTGATGTGCAGAGCTGTATTAACTACAGAGGGATAAAACTGATCAGTAACAGCATGAAGTTATGGGAAAGAGTAGTGGAAGCTAAGTTAAGAAGCGAGGTGATGATTAGTGAGCATCAGTATGGTTTCATGCCGGGAAAGAGCACTACAGATGTGATGTTTGCTCTGAGAGTGTTGATGGAGAAGTATAGAGAAGGTCAGAAGGAGTTACATTGTGTCTTTGTGGACTAAAGCATATGACAGGGTGCCTAGAGAGAAGTTGTGGTATTCTATGAGGAAGTCGGGAGTGGCAGAGAAGTAGTGGTACAGGATATGAGGGTAGTGTGACAGTGGTGAGGTCTGCAGTAGGAGTGACGGATGTGTTTAAGGTGGAGATGGGATTACATCAAGGATCAGCTCTGAGCCCTTTCTTATTTGCAATGGTGATGGACAGGTTGACAGACTAGATCATACAAGAGTCCTCGTGGACTATGATGTTTGTGGATGACATTGTGATCTGTAGTGAGTGTAGGGAACAGGTTGACAAGACCCTGTAGAGGTGGAGATATGCTTTAGAGAGGAGAGGAATGAAAGTCAGCAGGACTAAGACAGAATATGTGTATGTGAATGAGAAGGAGGGTAGAGGAATGGTGAGGATGCAGGGAGTAGAGTTGGCGAAGGTGGATGAGTTTAAATACTTGGGATCAACAGTTCAGAGTAATGGTGAATGTGGAAGAGAGGTGAAGAAGAGAGTACAGGCAGAGTGGAGTGGGTGGAGAAGAGTGTCAGGAGTGATTTGTGACAGACGGGTTCCAGTAAGAATGAAAGGAAAGGTATTACAAGAGGGTAGTGAGACCAGCTATGTTATATGAGCTGGAGACGGTAGCATTGACAAAAAGGCAGGAGTCAGAGCTGGAGGTGGCAGAGTTAAAGATGTTAAGATTTGCATTGGGTGTGACAAGAATCAACAGGATTAGGAATCAGTATATTAGAGGGTCAGCTCAGGTTGGACGGTTTGGAAACAAAGCCAGAGAGGTGAGATTGCATTGGTTTGGACATGTGCTGAGGAGGGATGCTGGGTATATTGGGAAAAGGATGCTAAGGATGGAGATGCCAGGTAGAGGAAAAGAGGAAGGCCTAAGATAAGGTTTATGGATGTGTTGAGAGAGGACATGCAGGTGGTTGGTGTGACAGAGCAAGATGCAGAGGACAGGAAGAAATGGAAATAGATGATCTGCTGTGGTGACGCCTAATGGGAACAGCCGAAAGAAGAAGAAGGCTCAATATTTTACTAGTATGCTACAAATTATACCTACAACTATTTAAGTAAGTTAAAGCTTACTGATTTATACACCAAATTCAGAAGAATTCCTAATATTTCATAAATCACCTTATTTTATCACTGCCAGTCACATGTTCTTTGTGTTCTTTAAGTTGCCATTGTTCTTATACTCTTGTTTAGAATTTCTTGTTATTTATACTCAGTGAGTGGATAAATACAAACACTGCGTACTAAATACATCCAAAGCTAATTCCATGATTTTTGATACTAAACAAAAACTTAGCAGGTCCAAGACAAGTATAATAATCTATGATCACAAAACAAAAATCTCTTAGAGGAAGTCTCCTCTTTCAAATATCTTGGTCTCTGGATAGATCCCTCAGTCAACTTCAGCTAACATCTTGAAAATGCATGTAAAAAATAATCTCCTGTTTTTAAGTACAAAATATATCTCATTTTCTCTCACACTCCACCAGAGATGCAATATGAATCTTACTTCCTCAACTCAATTTCAACCTCCATCTTATATCAGTAGGATCTAAAAAAAAAAAAACGCCACCACTATTCAAATATTAGAAATCAAAACTTATAGATTTTGTATACACCTGAGAAATTAACACCACTGTATAACAGTAGAAAGGCAAACTGTTTCCCAGTTAAGCAAAGAGCAGACCTGCTCCTAGGCTTCTATCTGTTTAGACGCCTACATGAATATATTCTCCCCTTTTAACCTCAGTACAAACACAACATACAACCTAAGAAACACGAATCACTTAGACCCTTAAACACAAATCCTACTCTCTAAATTACATATCCCTAACCATGCATTCCCAATTCACGGTTCCAAACTGGGGAGTCCCTCCCACCTGAAATTAAAAGCTCATCCTTTTATTCCAAGTTCATTCTGTACTGAAATCTCGTTTAGTCAATCAAACAAAATGTACCTTTTACCACTCAGGTCACATCACTTCAGTTTAATTTGACTATTCTTTATTACAACTCCTCCACTAATAGTCTTTGCTCTTTTTCACATCTCTAATTTATTTTACTATAATTCTTCAAATATTTTACAAACCTTTGTAAATGTTGTTGCTGTTGTTGTTGTGTCTTTCGGCTTTTCCTGGTTAGGGGTCTCCACAGCAGAACCCCGGTCTGCTAATGATTGGCAGTTGATTTTTACGTGCTGAGTTGCCAGCCCTAATGCACAGCCTTCAACGAGGGTACGCCCATTCACGCATGTCTCCACGCAGAAGACGTTCTAGCTGAGAGTCGAACCAGTCAGCGTCTTACTGTGAGGCGACAACGCTACTGCAGCACCACCACCGCGGTTTTTACAAACCTTTGTAAATATTATATATTAATACATTTTGATTTACCTTGTGTCCAAAGCATAGCTCTACCATTGTACTTTTTACTTTAATTTCTGTGTTATTATACTTTTGCTATGAATTTAAAAATGAATAGAATAATGATTTAATCAATATAAAAATGTTTAAGTATAGTGCATACTATAGTTATTTCTTAAACTTTTTTATATGACTGAAATCATTATTCTATTCCATACTATATTATTTAGTGCAATATATTGTCATTCACATTATTTAGTCTTATAATAAACCACTTGAAATATCAGTAAAATCATAAAATAACACATTGTTATGGAATTCTACTAAACTTATTTATTAAATAAAGTATTTTTTCATGATAGATATTCTTTGTACAGTGAAAACTCTAGATGGCTGGATTTTTCTTGCAGTTTTTAGTGATGGTTTGTCTGTATGACCCTATAGTTACAATGGAAAATGGTAATGTCAGGATCCCCCAGTTTTACACTAAGGATGTGGGCAGTGTTAAAGACGTCATTAGATCTCACTGGGAGGTGCTGACTGTGGACCCAGTGGTTAGAGAGGTGATAGAGGATACACCAAGTTTTGTGTATAAGAACAGGTCCAAACTGAAGAAGTTGTTGTGTTATCCTAAGAAAGGTAGGAAGAAGAATGTTTATGATACCTTTGGTACAGTTCCTTGCACTAGTTGTAACTTTTGCCACTTTATAAATTCCAGTGGTAATTTTGTGCACCCCCTCAAATAGCATGTAGGGTTACTACCTGTCCCACATTGCGAGGGACAGTCCCTTTTTGGGCAGTTGTGTCCTGCGAAAAAAATCGTAAAAATAACAAATGTCCTGAGATTTTAGGGCAAAAATATTTTCTACATTTTCTTTAATCATTGCATAAAACAGTTATTTTGAATCTGAAATATCTAAATGTTACATAAAGTAGCATAAGCAACCCAAATGCTACAAGAATAAGTTTTTATTTTGGCCAAAAAGTTAAATTCTGTCCTTTGTACTGGTCATGGGTATGATTTGTCCTGCAAAATCAGACATTTCTACAAAAAATGTCCCACTTTGGGCATTTGAAAAGGTGGCAACCCTAATGGCATGAGTTATGAGTTCCATGTCTCTGCAACTTGCCAGTCTGAGCATGTGGTTTACCTTGCTACTTGTGTAGCATGTAATGGATTCTATGTGGGCAAGACAGATAGAAAACTCAGAGACAGGATACGTGAACACGTTTATCAAATTAAAATTAAGTCCACAGTCAATGCACTATCTAAATATGTATTGGAGAGAAGCGACACATATGTTCACCTTCAGAGTCATTGAGATGTTATTCACAGGTTCTAGAGGTGGTGACACTAGGAACTGCATTGAAACACAGGAGGCTAAATGGATTATTTGGTTTAGGGCAGATTTTCATCCAGGTCTTAATGATAAGGTACCCCTGAAACCATTTTTGAAGTCTAGAAGGCTTAGATAGAACCAGTTGTTCACCAGTTGGTGAAGACTATTATATATTGTGTATAATAGCACATGAAATTTGTGTCCTTATGGAATGAGAGTATTTATTAGTTTGAGCATATATTCTTATCAGTATTTATGTACTTGTATATTAAAATATGTATATTTTTTATATTTTTTTTATGCATTTTCTTATATGTATTTCTTTAGATATATTTTTTCTACATTTTTTATAATTAATGTCTTTAGAATAAGATGTTTGATAAGACTATGATCTTGTCACTTTAAGAAAATGTTTGAATTCAGGTTTTTGGCGCATTTTTTGGTATATAAGGAGTTGTTACTAGTGATGCATTATGGTCTGATGAAGCCCTGTTGGGTGAAAGCGCTTACCGGATTTATCTGTTTGTTTCAATAAAAGACTTGCACTGGATAGAACTGCTGCCTTTGGATGTGTTTTAAAACCTACCAGCTGTGTTTCGCTCCGATATCTGATTTTTGCTGTATAACTCTACCATTGTACTTTTTACTTTAATTTCTGTGTTATTATACTCTTGATATGAATTTAAAAATGAATAGAATAATGATTTAATCAATATAAAAAAAGTTTAAGTATAGTGCATACTATAGTTACTTCTTAAACTTTTTTTATACAAATGAAATCATTATTCTATTCCATACTATATTATTTAGTGCAATATATTGTCATTCACATTATTTAGTCTTATAATAAACCACTTGAAATATCAGTAAAATCATAAAATAACACATCATAATGGAATTCTACTAAACTTATTTATTAAATAAAGTATTTTTTCATGATATTCTTTATACAGTGAAAACTCTAGCTAGGCTGGGTTTTTCTTGTAGTTTTCATCAATGGTTTGTCTGTATAACATTTTACCCTTTGGTTTGGTTGAAATATTTTGCAGGCACCTTGATGTTTATGGGAATCATCTGGGTTTAAAGATCTTGTGTTTCTGAAATATAGCCAAACAATCCACTTAATGCTGTGCTGATGAGGTCAAAAAAAGGCCAACACACACATCTCTACAGCTAGTTGGGTATGGCCCTATTGAACTGAATGCAGCCATAAAGACTTAAAAAGTAAATAGTCATGTATGTTCAGAATTTGTGTATCTAAAACAATTGATGTCCTTCAAAATTGTATGCACTTGATAGTTATTATTATTTATTTATTTATTTTTTGCTTTTATTACATAATTCCATTAATTCTCCTTGTGTAAAAATTACTCTAAAAGCATTATGCCATCATGCTGCCACTTAGGACTTTATTTATTTATTTAATTATTGGCATTTGTTTACCAGGAAAGTCCATTTTCATTGGAGGCCCCAGGAGAAAAGCTCCACAAAACACAATTAGAATATATAGAGCACCACAAAAAAAAAAAAAACATGTAGAGTGTATAAAGTTCGGAGGTAAAAAGGTCTTACATAGTAGTACATTCAGAATATATAAACATACTTGATAAACGTAATTACAGTATAGTAAAGGACTTAATGGAATTAATAAATCAGGACACAGGGAACCTGCAAACACTGGACTCATTTCATTTTGGATTCATCAAAGGCAGATCATGCTTACTCAACCTGGTGTTTTTTTTTTTTTTTAAAGGTCAGCAAAAAATGGATGAAGGAAAAATGCTAGACACTGCATATCTCGACCTGGCCAAAGCTTTTGACATAATTTCCAACTCAAGCATAGTAGAAAAGCTAAATAAACTGGGAAGAAATCTCTTTCTCACTGGATTGTTAACTGTGTCACAGATAGGATGCAGATAATCAGAACAGGGGAAGTTACCTCCACAAATAAACCAGTCAGTAGTGGAATTCACCAGGCTTTTGTGTTGGGACCTTTTCTGTTTGGCATCTATTTTTCTGAAGTAAAAGCTAATACCATAGAGCTCTGGCTGACTACGTTTGCAGATAACTATAAGCTAAAAGCAGTCATTTAATCCTAAATGACTTAGTCATCCTGCAGGAAGGTTTGTCTCAAATAAATAACTGGTGCCAAAATCATGGTCTGAAACTAAATGCCAAAAAATGCATTATTGCATCCTTTGGGAAATCATCTACCCCAGGGAACTACCACACTGACACTATTCCCCCTAACAACTGACCCAGTTGCTCAGGATTTAGGAACTTATGTGGACTGTGACCTAAATTTTGACCAACATTTGTCTATTGTTGTAAGAAAGTCCTTCTGTACTGCACAGCTTACAAACAAAGGGAGTGTGTCTAGATCTAGGGATATCATTGTCACTGTTTAATCGGATAGATGCAGCTACATTATGCAATAATGTGGAAATGTAGTCTCCTACTGAACTCATATACACACCTACTGTCTCAAACAGTAACACAGGCACTTTACCTCTCATACAAACAGAAAGACTTCATTTAAATTCCATACATACACATACGTGCATACACTTTCCCTCACATACAGAAGCCCGGTTTAAATCACATACACACATACACATACACATACACACACACACACACACACACACACACACACACACACACACACAAACACACACACACACACACACAAACACACTTACCTTCTTTTTAAAATGAACGGCTACACGTGCACATGTAGACTTAAACCCTCTCAACTTTACTATTAGTTTAACTTCCGCGCGACTGCTGAACTTCTTTACATCTATGCTGGCGTGCGTGTATGAGATGCACACATGTTCCGCCTTAAAGGAGAAGACTCGTCATTTAATTGTTGAAGCTTCCTGGCCAACCTACAGGCTGCAGCTACAAAAGTGGGAGTGTGCTCGCCCCTCCCCAACACCCTATGGTTCTGCTGCCCACCTAATTAGAAAAGTAAGTTAAAATGAATAAATAAATACTTGCAAATTGCGCCCTTTACACAGCCGGCCTGCACGGCGCCCTAGTCGGTTGCCTGGTTCACCTATGCCTAAGGCCGGCCGTGGCCTGACCTTTTCTAGCATGGCTGATTGGTTGAAAGTGCAGGGACTAGCAGGACTGGGTAGTAGTTTGAGCTTCTAGATTCTTCCATCTTTTCTGGTATCTAAACCCAGTGTTTGCAGAGTGTTTTATTTATTTATTTATTTATTTGCATTTTGTTTGCCAGGATAGTCCAATTGGACCACAAGGAGCCTGTTTTCAATGGAGTCCTGGGGAGAAAAGCTCCAGAAAAATACAAATACATAGTATTTATTTACATTACCAATTATCTCATAGGAATACAAAGTAAATATAATAAGAAAAGGTTAACAATGATAGAATACATTAGTATAGTTTGTGAAACAGCAATAAAACAAACTTTTTTTTCACAAAAGTAGCAGCATAGGATAACTGTTTAGTAGTTGGTCAAATAGTTCAAAAGAGCTGTAGAATTATAAGAGGCAGTGATGGCGTGTTTAGTTCTAGGAGAGTAGGAAGTGGTATTAGAAGGATTAGGTAGGATAGGAACAGGAGCACTTCCATTGTGAAGTTAGGTGTGAGTGCAGCAAGGTTTTAAATGAAGAGTGACTGCTGGTGATGCGGATAGGAGATGGTGGAGAATTCCAGAGGCATGCAAGAGAGAAGGTGATTCCCAACTGGACATGTGGGTTTGTGCAATTTAATTAGTTTTTGGGAATTAGATCTTAGAAGTCATTCTAGTTCATACATTTCAAAGGTAGTGGCTAGGGAGGGACAAAGAGAGGGGCTGTAAATGAGTTTGTGTGCTTGGATGAGTTGGGTATAAGTGAGGAGGTTAGGTAGCTCAAGCCAGTTTAGTTGGTGAAGAGAATTACAATGGTGAAAAATGGCTCTGTGACCTGCTGCAAATTTTGATATCTTGTTATAGCAAGAGGAGAGTTTTGTTTTGAGGGAGGATTGTAGGTTGGTGAGGATAGATGCAACATACAGGAGGGATGGGATGAGATAAGTATTGGCTAGTATGAGCCTAGTGGAAGGAGAGATATAACAATTATGGCGGTATAGCATACCAAGTTTGTGTTTTTTTTTTTATATTTACTTGTAAATGTTTGTATAATTTTAGTTGATCATCTATGAGTACTCCTAGTAGTTTAGTGTCAAGAGACTATTTCTAGGGGAGTATTATTTTTGCTGGTGATTATAAATGAGTGTTTATCTAGGGAGGAGGTTTTGGAGGCAGTGAATAACATAAGTTTAGTTTTGGTTCCATTAAGAGCCAGATGGTTGTCTAGCATCCACTGCTCAGTACAGGAGAAGGCAGTTTGGGTAAGCTTATTTAGAGTGGGGATAGAAGGGGAGGAGCAGAAAATGGTAGAATCATCGGCATATTGGATGAGGCTGGAGTTTGGAATGGCTTGGTAGAAGTCGTTAATGAATATGTTGAAAAGTAGGGGGCCTAAAATGGAACCTTGGGGGACACCTGTGGGAGTATTAAGGAAGGGTGAAGTGGATTTATTTCATCTGACTGTATGTTGTCTGGTTGTGAGGTAACTGGAGAGCCACTTGGTACAGGAAGGGGATAGGTTTAGTTTGAATAGTTTATTAAGAAGCAGGTTGTGGGAAATAGTGTCAAATGCCTTGGAGAGGTCAAGAAGAAGGGTGGACATGAAATGGCTGGGATCATGGGCTTTGTTAATTGTTTCAAGGAAGGGGAGGAGAGCAGTGAAGGTGCTATGACCAGGTTTGAATCCATGCTGTGTGGGGGTAAGAAGCTGATAGTTGATGAGATAGGGTAAGAGTTGTTGGTGGATACATTTTTCAAGAAGCTTAGAAATAGGGGATACGATAGCAATATGGCAGAAGTTTGGAATGTCATTATTATTACCTCCTTTATGTAGAGGAATAACAAAGGCTTTCTTCCGGAGTTGGATGGCCTGGCGTTCTGAGATAAACCAATTAATTAGTATGCTGATAGGGAGAGCAATGGCTTTTGCAGCTACTTTTAGGAAGTAGGCGGGAATTTCATCAAGGGTGTTAGAACCAGACTTTAATTTTAGAAGTTTTTTTATGGTGGATATAGAGATGGTATTGATAGAGAAAGGTGGAGGTTGGCGACAAGGGATGCTAGGGGATGGTAGTGTGGGTACTATCAGAATAGAGTACCTATAGGTGTGAGTAGGGCAGGATTGCACTTGTTTGCTCATTGCGCACTGCCATTGCATTGTTTTAACCCATTGCAAGGTATCTCAGTTGCATTTTTTCCCTTTCCAGCACTCCTGTGTAACTGGCACCCTCCCTTGCAACTACTGTGTTGATTTTATCCAGCCCTACTCACACCTATAGGTACTCTATTCTGATAGTATCCACTCTACCATCCTTGACCTCTCTTCCACAGATTCTGACAACCATGGATGGAATTTCCTGTGGTTTCTCCTGTTAATCTAGTTGATATGGGCATCCTGAGACAGGGTAACAACTGCCTCATGTACACAGACAACCCTCTTCTTCTACCACCTAGGAACACAATATGTGAGAGATGCAGTTACATTAAGAACCTAGAATCATTGCTGTCTCAATCATGAGCCAGTACATCTGGCACTGAAGGTTGTCTGCACAAACACCACATCTCTAACACCACCTACACCTGTACAGTACATTCCTAAATATATGGAGGTTTTCAACAAAAACATACCTAAACAAAAGAGACCTCCAAGGCAAAAGCATACACACAGATCACAACCCACCACACCAAGCACCACACATAGTACCCATGCCTGTGTCTCACAGCCTCTATGTCCCAGCCACGGACCCAACATACTAGTCATAGGAGAATCTATCATGAGACACACAGATTTGCCCCTCAGCAGGCTAAAGAAGGGGAGAGTCACGGTAATTTGCTTGTCAGGTGCTAGAATCTGACATATCACTCATACACTCAAGTCTCTCAACAACAGGTACTGTTATGACTCTGTGATAGTCCACATTGGTGTGAATGACTTGAGACATACCTCTCTGGACTATATGAAGAGAGACATGATTCAGTTTGCTGAATATGTGTCACAGGCAGGTATTGTTGGTGGGATAGATTTGTGTCCCAGCGACTCCCCCCGTCTGTGGAAAAGACTCCCTCTCCATGTCAAACAAAGTACTTCACTAGCCCTCTTTAAGAGGAACCTGGATGGGAAACAGAAAATATACCCCTTGGGATCTCATCTGTGTCCCTGCTGGTCAGGGAAAACAGGTGCTAACTTTGTGGGAACATGGATGAAATTCTTGGCTAGGCTTATAATGGACTCTGGGCCAATAGCCTAGTATGAACCTATGAACCTATTAACTGGAAGACTAATAAATCCTCAAACATTTTTGAGCAGAAATTTCTGATCTTCATCAAGAGAAAGTCTCGGGACCAGTCAGTCTGCTCCCCAGCTAGGGGAGATAAAATCTTGGACTTTGTCCTTACCAGTATGGGGCACCATTGTTCACCACCAATTATAACATCCTCCCCTGGTCAAATCATTTCACAAATCAATCACATTCATGATAAGGCTGAAGCTGGAAGCTTCTTCTGATACCTTTGTGTTCAGAGATTACGTGAAGACTAATCTACTAAAACTGAGTGATGACCTGGCTAAATTCACAAGCCTTTCCCATCTTGATGACCCCATTGCTTATGTGGAACCCTTTACTGCCAAATTAAATGTACATGTAAATAGTTGTGTAGATGTGTATGTCCCCATCAAAAGTAAATACAATACTAAATTTAAAAATAAACCCTTGTGTTTGAACCATAATATAAATATGCTCTATAAACAGTCATTGCATACAGAAATAGATTTAACTCTCAAGATGAAAATAATCCTTTGGTTAAATGTTGGAAGAAACTCTGGACTCTGATCAAATCAACCAAAGCCAGGTGTGAGGTAAAAACAGCCATCCAGGTGAAAGATAATCACAAAGCCTTCTTTAACTATGTTAAAATCACAGAAGTGATGCCAAGCACTGTGCAGAGCTAATAGTAAATGATGTTACATTCTCAAAACCAGAGGACATAGCCAATCTACTAGCAGACAAATTTAGTTTAAACTTCACCACTCTCTGCCCTCCTGTATTCTCAGATCAGATACCCACATCAATCAATACCCCCAAAAATTTCCCAAGAACAAGTCCTGAAGGCACTATCCAAGGCAAAGAATGCTACTTCTTTGGGAGTGGATAAGTTAACGGCTACCTATTGGTCAGTCTGAAATAAGAATTGTCAGACCCGCTATGGAGATTTAATATCAGCTTTCTAACAGGCTTCATTCAAGATGGACAGAGAACAGCAGCAATCATCTCCTTGCACAAAGGTGAGGCATCAATGGACTGGGTAACTACAGAGTCATAAGCCTGACCAGCCTTATCTATAAGGCTATGGAAAGAATTATTATGGAATTATTAAATAAGGACATAGATAACCTACAAACTTTCAATCCAAACTAGTTTGGATTCATTAAGTGCAGATCCTGTCTACCTAACCTGACCAAATTCTTTGAAAATGTTACTGAAGCAAATGATGAGGGCAAATCAGTACACACTGCCTATCTAGCCCTCCCAAAGGAGTTTGACAGCATCACACACTCCAATATCATAGTTAGACTTTTCCAGCTAAATGCAGACCCCTATGTAACTTGACTGACAAATATAGCCCAGAAAGTTAAGGTGGGCAGCTCTACCTCCAAAAAACCTGCCACTAGTGATGCAACCCAGGGGTAAGTCCTCGGGCTACTCTTCTTTGGCATTTACTTCTTAGATGTCAAAGTAAATGTTAAGAGTTCATGGCTGACCAAGTTTGCAGATGAATGTAAAGTTGGTGCCATCATAAACTCCCCAGATGGCACCAAAATACTCCAGGAAGGCCTTTCCAAAATTAATAGTTGGTGTCAAAATAATGGACTAAAACAAAATGCCAAGAAATATATGATCATATACTTTGGCAATCATGACTTCCCTTGTAACTATCATATTGATAACAGACACCTGAAAATTGATCCTGTAGTCAGGGATCTGAGAACCTATGTCAACAACAAACTGTCCTTTGATCACCGTATATCCACTATTTTAAGGAAGTCCTTTTTCATCACACAGCTTATATCTAAAGGTATCAGATCATTGCATTTAGATGCAGAGATGTAATTGCTCCACTACAGGCAGACTTAGTAGACCAATTGTTGAATACAATGCCTCTTTCAGTATGTGCTTGCCACAATTTGAATGACAGCAACACTTTCTTACTGAAAAGAAATGAAGGCATAAATCATAAAAACTATGCAGACAATCTCAAAGCCTTGGCCCTTTTCTCACTATCATACAGGCAGCTAAGCGGCAACCTCTATCTTGTGTATGGAGCCTCAACAGGCCCCTATCCTGTCAAACCTATTACACATTCACAATACAACAGTAAAGTGAACATCCGCAAAAGGGATATCAATAGCATTTGCAACATAAATCAAACATGTTGGAGGGATACATATATATTAAAGAGAACAGTGCTTCTATGGAACTGTCTTCCACACCACATAAAGCAAAGTACTTCTCTTACTCTATTCAAATGTCATTTGGACAAATGGATGAGAAACTATAAATTCACCCCTGCTTTGGCAACCATGTCACTCCTGGATGGGGCAACAATTAAATGTCCTAATATATCTTTGCTCTAGCTGCCTCTAGGTCATTCATAGTTGGCAGATCATAGAGACTAACTGTTTCTTGGATCTCCTTTATTTAGGGGATTATAGACCCAAAGAACATACTGCAAGTATGGGTGGTGAAGTAAGAATCCAAAGACACATTCAGAAAAACATGGAGAAAGTGTGAGGAAGGAAGGAAGGAAGGAAGGGAAGAATGAAAGGGATGTAGAATATTATATGCACTTAAAAGGCAGACTAAATGGGTAAACTGGCAATTTGTCTCCTTCTGCAGTAAGAAAAGTATAAGGCATTGTGGCCCACCAAACCAGTTTAGATGTTCCCCCACACCACCTCAGACTTTCCTTTATTTACTATGCTGCAGGCGTTCTGTTTTCCATTCTTGTTCATCTTCAGAATAAAACATTTAACACAGACATTTTATCTACTGTAGAAAAAAAAAGTGCATTGGATGAAAAGGTTACAGTCTCAGAGATGAACAACAAGAACATAACATAAATGTTTCAATAATATCTTTTTAACTCTTCTATCAGACTTTGCCTGGTATTTGTACTTTTGTTGAAAACTGTCAGCACTGTTTTGTACCACAGTTAATTTTTGTCTAAATTACAGCTCCTGCACTATGTGAAATATGTGCACTTCCAAAATAATGTTGGCGAAGATGTGTTTTTTGATAGCACTGGAAACCCAACAGCATTGTATGACATCATAAACTGGCAAATGGACACTGCGGGAAGTATAAGATACGTGAGGGTGGGTAGCTTTGCCTGGAGAGCTTCAGCAGTGCAAGAGTTCACTATCAATGCCAGCACTATAGTGTGGAATGGACACATGAGCCAGGTAGGCCTGCAGGTTACTAAAGCAGTCTACATTGTGTAATAATATGGTGCCTGTTCTGCATTTTATACAGTATGAAGTTATGGTCCACTAGAGTTTCATTAATCACAGTTCTGCAGTACAAATATTGTACAAAAATGTATCAGCTAAGTCTGAGAATTCTAATACAACTCCCAGGTGGGGGAAGAACCCAGACTCCTTCCTACAGTTTGTATAAGACAGTAGATTCAGAGTTTGCATAACAATGCAGACATTTTTTGTACAACAATATTTTTACTAGACAGGATAGTATATTTCATATACATCTTGTGTACTACAGAACACATAGCAGTATTTTGCTATGGCACTGTGGATCACAACTAAATAGCCTATTCACTCATATATTTTTCAGAGCTGCATTCAAGTATGGCAGCATGTGGGAGTGGCCTAAGTAAAGTGCTGCACTTCACTTCACAGACCCTGTGGGAGTGGCCTAAGTAAATTACTCTACTGTACTTCAGACAGCTTGTATGAACCAGAATATGCACAGCACAGTGAGTCACAGATGTTGGAAATGTGTCAGTGTAAGTTCTGATCTGAGCAACAAGTGTTGCAGCAATAGCTGTGAAAGGGTTAATCTAAAAACGATGAAGCTAATTTGCTTCTACCTGTTCAGATTACCAATACAGAGGAATAGAGTAACATGTATGTGTGCAGGGGGGTTCATATGAAAACAACGGCACGCGAAAGAACGACATTCACTATATCAAAACGAAACCATCGACATTGCAAAACATCGACACTACATTTATACGTAAGTACAGTGCTAACATGGGTCCTGCAGGGGGGAAGTAAAGGATATGATACGACACTGTACCCATACTACTTCCCCCCTGCAGGACCCATGTTAGCACTGTACTTACGTATAAATGTAGTGTCGATGTTTTGCAATGTCGATGGTTTCGTTTCGATATAGTGAATGTCGTTCTTTCGCGTGTCATTGTTTTCATATGAACCCGTGCAGGGAAGTATGTAAACCTGTGTGTGTGTGTGTGTGTGTGTGTGTGTGTGTGTGTGTGTGTGTGTGTGTGTGTGTGTGTGTGTGTGTGTGTGTGTGTAGGGAAGTATGTACAGCCGTGTGTGTGTGTGTGTGTGTGTGTATATATATATATATATATATATATATATATATATATATATATATATATATATATATATATATGTATATATACACACACATAAATACATACATAAATCTATGGAACTATGAATGCCTGTGCGTGTGGGTGCATGTTTGTGTACATAGGAACAAAATGAACTCTGTGCATCCACCAGGTTGAGGGCAAAAATGTAAATTTTAATATAAACTATAAAAACAAAAAAATCAACAGATAAGTGCTTTTGGACTCGGATAGTCCTTCTTCAGATCTACCAACAAACACCAGTCAAAACAATTTATGTAATTCAGTAATAAATAAACCATTCATAAGTTTTCCAGCCAATAGAAATGTGTTGCGGTATCGTATAAGGCATAAAGGAAGTCCATAGACATTGATTAATCTTCCAAACCATCGACCAGTAAGCAAAGACTAATATGTAATTAAGTATAAATGCTAAACATAATTTTAGATGACTAAGTTCTCAAGCTCAAATGCTAAACTCAGTGCACAATAAAAAGCAGCAAATATCATACTACTGACAATCACACATAGCAGAAGAACAAACACTTGTTAAAAGTACATTCCTGTATCAGCTGTCTAAATCTGAACACTCCCTTATACTCAATTGTCTTAAACTGTATATAAAAAGTAAAAGACAAAACCGATAACTTAGAAACATGGCTAGAAATTTTGCTACTTGATTGGTCGAAACCAGACCAATTATATGTTCCATTTAAATACATAATCCAATGCAAAGATAAAGAGGAACCAAAAGTACAAACCGATATAGGCAACAGTAATTATTCACGATCTCAACAGTAGCACTCTCCAGAATCTGTGCCTTCAATGTTGTATCAAATGATTTAACAATACATAGATGTCTATTTGATGCCTATGAGGCTCAAAAAATACATATAGTTTCACAATGCATGCACAGTTGTCAGCACAAACCTGTATATATCATATCATAAGCCCATCACAATTAAAATGTGAAACTCTAGTCCACTTACAAGAGCCAGCAACACCATATCAGTTGAAAAATAAATAAGCTCTTGTCCTTCTTCCTGTTAAAATAATATCAACCAATCATAAAAAAACTCTTACATTTCTATGGGCCAATAAAAAGATAGTAAACATCCCAAAAGCCAAACCACAGTTATATACTACTGAAAGACTATTCAAAAACAGGAATAAAAAAAAAAATATATATATATATATATATATATATATATATATATATATATATATATATATACACACACACACACACATATATATGTTTATATATATATATATATATATATATATATATATATATATATATATATATATATATATATATATATATATATACACACCCACACACACACACACATACATATATATATATATATATATATATATATATATATATATATATATGTATGTATATATGGGTCCACGTTGTAATTTTGAAATACTGAAATCCCGAATTTCAGTATTCTGAAACCTCAAAGCCGAAAACCCAACCAAAACTCACAAACTTGAAAACACACAACCGCGAAATTCAAAATCCCGCACTCACGCTACAGCACACACAAACATACACAAAACTCCCCCCCACAATCAAATTAATCTAAACTACATATAAGCAGGGGGGCTTGCCCCCCACACCCCCCCTACTTATATATTCTAACTCCAAGATCGCACAAACAGTAACACAAACAAAACTCACACACACATATCTTACAGTCCCTCAAACACACACAACAGTCACAACACACACTTACACACACTAAACCCCTAACCAACATACTAATACACACAAACTTACCAAAATAAAACTGAAACATCCACATTCCGTACCATGGGAAGCCGAAATTTGAAATTTTGGTAGTTCGGTATTTTGAATTTCGTGCCGCGCTTCTGCCGGTTTCAGAAATGTGAGTATTCAACTTTGTAAGTTTGAAATACTGAATATATATATATATATATATATATATATATATATATATATACACATATATATATATATATATATATATATATATATATATATATATATATACACACACACACACACACACACACACACATATATACACATCTGAATAAACATCAGTAAATTATACTATATATATATGTGTGTGTGTGTGTGTGTGTGTGTGTGTGTGTGTGTGTGTGTGTCTACTTTGTTTTGCTGAATCTCATTTCACTGAAGTTAATTTCACCCCAACCACATTGCTGAAAACTCAAATTACTGAAAACTAATTTCACTTAATCTCATTTCACTGAACTGAACTTAGTATATATATGGCACTGTGTAGAGTACTGTAAGGCTAGTAAAAGGTATATGCCCTTTTCCCTATTGTAGTGCAATCCTGGAGTTAGTATGTATAGTTGGGGGGTGTGGGGGTGTAGCCCCCTACCTTGTTTGTTTTATATTGTATTTTACCAAAAACTTAAAAACAATACATTTTAAACCATACACATGCATAGCTACAACACCAATGACTCTCTCCAGAACACAATATGTACTCAAAATAAGTGGGGTCTACACACCACATACACCCCTAACTATGTATACTAACTCCAGGATCGCACTACAGTGGTGCAAAGGGCATATACCTTTTACTTGACTTACAGTACTCTACACAGTGCCATATATACTAACTGTTTGTAAGCTTTTGAGCAGTGCCAAAAAGTCTATTCAATTTTTTTTCCCCTTAGATCTGCTAGTTCTCTCTTCTCCTACACTTTTACTAGCTTATTACTCTAGCACTTTACCAGACTTCTTGTAGCAATTATTGTAGCACACAAAAGTGCTACCAGCACTAAACGTTCTAGAAGGAAGCAGCTCCAGTACTTAGTATTAATGCCCACCCCTCCAGGCAAGTTTAAATGTCACTTCCCTCTGATTTCTCCTATTAACCTGGTGAACCTGGGCATCCTGAAGCAATGTAGCAACTGCCTCATGTACACTTATATATCCAAAATGGAAACCATGCACCCTCCAGCCATGACCGGAATAGGTGGTCAAGAGGAAAAGGTCAACACTTGCACCACACCACATGGAACACATAGCCCTCCAGAACACACACCAGCACTGCCTTCACATAAAAGCACAAACTACACATCCACCTTCACAGAGGGTCTCAAAAATCTATCCAAACAGCAGAGACCTTCAAGGCAGAAATGCACTCGACCACCACAACACAACACTAATCACGAGACACATAACTCTCCTAAACAGTGTGCCACTCAACCAAAGCCCCTAAGGCAAAACAGCATGTCCAACACACTAGTCATAGGTGACTCGATAGTGAGGCACACTGATGTCCTGCTCACTAGGTTGAATAAGGAGAAAGTAACAGTCAGCTGTCTGTCAGGTGTCAGGATCCGCTACATAATGCATGCACTCATGTCCCTCAACAACAGATACAAATATGACTCTGTTATTGTACATGTGGGTGTGAATGACCTGAAATGTACCTCCCTGAACTACATGAAAAGAGACATGTAGGAGCTCTTGGATTATGTAGCCCAGGCGGGTATGACCCTAGCCCTGAGCAGCCTCCTACCATCACCCTGAATGATACCACAGTACAAGCAGAAAATGATTTATTTCAACAATTGGCTAAGTTTCTGGTGTCATTCTAAGGGGATCTAGTATCTGGCTGCCTGAGATGACATGATTGACAGACCTCGATGCTTTGCCAGAGATGGCCTGCATCTGTCACCCCTGGGCTTCCAGATACTGGCCAAGGCTCTTGTCTCCCATATAGTACCTTTTTAGGTGGTGTTCCAAAGACCAAATTACCACTGTAACAGCTACAAACAAACACAGTCTGAGGGTCATGCTGCTCAACACTAGAAGTTTAAATCTCAAAATGCACTCGGTCGAAGCACACCTTAAAATACAGAACATCGACATTTGTACTGTAACAGAGACTTGGTTCAAGGCAGCAGAAAGCACCCCTGCACTACCAGTTTATAACTCATTCCACACCTTTCAGCCCCAGAACTTGGACAGAAGCTCCAAAGGCGGTGGTGTTTCCATATTCATAAAGGATGTGCACACTTCCAGACTCGTAGCCCAATATAACACATCAGAGATACTTCAGGTGCAGCTAACATTGGGCAAGACAGCGATTCAGGCCGTAGCCTGCTATAGGTCCCCATCCATGTCCCAAGACTCACACTCCATGTCCCTAAGCACCCTGGAGAATTTTAGGATCCAACCTAACACTCTCATACTGGGCAATTTCAACTACCCTTCCATTAACTGAAAAACTACTCATGTACCAGTACACTTGCCCAATGTTTCCCAGAATTCATTAATTCCAATGGCCTGGACCAGCTCGTTCTTACCCCCACTAGAGGTAGCAACATTCTTGACCCGGTCATTACTAACATGGGTGACCATTGCTCTATACCAATAGTCAACTCCTCCTTGGTTAGATCCGACCACAAACTAATCACCTTGGAAATCCACATCCCCCCCACCCCACCCCCCACAATGGTAACCACCATGAAAAACTTCTCCATAGCTAACTTTGGGCTCCTAAAAACTGAGGTGGCTAACTTCACGGCACCCATGCAATTGGAGAATAGCTGCATGACTGCTGAATCATACACTAATGTCCTGTACAAACACATACACAAATGCATGGATATTGCCATACCCAATAGAACCAAGACACTCTCCTCCAAAAAAAGGAAGCCAATTCGGTGGTCCCCTGCCATAGACAAACTCTACAACAGAAGGAGGAAACTGATGTTGAATAAGGTGAAGTCCCAAGACTGTGGAAAAACTTCCTTATCAGCCTCAACAAAAAGTTGAGATCCCTCATCTAATCCTCTAAAGCTAACTATGAAAACAGAATTGCAGCAGATAGTAAGGACAACCCAAGGCCTTCTATAGTTATGTGAAGAATCTCCATGGCAATACCCAGATTTGCTCGGAGGTATTGCACAATAGCACCTCTTATACTGAGCCAACAGATATTGCCAATGATTCAGTGCCAACTTTACCCCTCTTTCCCCCACCAAAGGACCAATCACAATACCAGTAGATTCCCAGGCACCCAGTATTACTGTTGCACAGGTTAGAACAGCACTGTCCAAGGCCAAGAATACAGCTTCTATGGGACCTGACAATATCCCTGGCTGTGTTCTACATGAACTACAGAGTGAACTGGCACCTCACCTTTGTGTCCCGTTCAATCACAGCCTCAACTCAGGCATTGTCCCTACTGAATGGCACACTGCTACAGTCATCCCTCTCCACAAAGGAGGAGCGAGTACAGACCCTGAGAACTATCGCCCCATTAGCCTGATGAGTTTGATATGCAAAGCTATGGAACGCAACATCATGGACCTAATAAATAAGGATATAGGGAATATCCAAACTCTGGATCCCACACAGTTTGGTTTTGTGAAGGGTAGATCATGCCTGCTCAACTTGGTCGACTTCTTTGAGTCAGTCACCAGAGCTGTGGATGAAGGTAAGGTCGTTCATACAACCTACCTTGATTTGGCCAAGGCCTGTGATATCATTCCCCACTCAGGAATCATAGAAAAACTCACTAAGCTAGGCATTAACCCCTATATCACTAGGTGGGTTGCAAACTGGCTCACAGATAGAACCCACAGTGTGAAAGTAGCTGACTCCAAGTCAGACTGCTGAACAGTCACGAGTGGAGTCCCACAGGGGTCAGTCCTGTGACCTCTCCTGTTTGGTATCTATTTCTCTGAAGTCCAGGCCAACACAAAGGGACTCTGGCTGACAAATGGCAATTGCAAGTTGGGAGCCATAATTAACTCAAGTGGAAATACCCTGCAAGTATGGTAGCTGCACAGCTCCAAAAGTCCTTATGATTAAAAAAAAGCAAGAGCCAGCAAAACAGTGACAATAAGGTTTATTTTAATGATATAAGGAGAACAAACAGACCGGTTTCGGCTAAAAAGTTATTAAGCCTTCATTAGTGTATCAAATCTTCATGACAAACATTCCCCTTAAATAGTAGTTGGTCCACCTGGAGGTTGTATAGAGAAATTACACTTATATAAAAATGTTAGAAATATTCATTCAATCCTGGAGGAAATAGTGCCCCTAGTTTAACAATCCATTTCTTCTCTTTGTTATTAAGCAGTTGATGCCAGCCTGATTTATTATTGTTATTACCATGTATTTTATCTATAATAGTGAAATGAAAATTGGCTTTGGGATGTTTCTGTGTGGGTTTGTATAATGCAATACTGAGTCTCTTGGTCCTAATATCACTTAAGTGCTCCAAATTTCTGAACTTGAATGGTCTTGAGGTTTGGCCAACATAGAAGGCAGAGGAGCTGCATGTGGCCAAGTATATTAACCATTCTGATTGACAATTAGCAAAAAAAGTGATATTGAATATTTTGCCACTGTTCTTTTCTTGGAAAACTCCTTGGTTTTGAGGATACATTTGCAATGTGTACAGTACCCACATGAATAGCAGCCTTGTAGAGCCCTGCCCTCTATGGTTGTTTGTATAGAATGTGTGTCTGGGGTACGTATACATTTATAGTGACTCATATGTGAGCCCAAATTATTTCCTTTTCTGAAGGAAAAGTGGCACGTCTCATCTACAATGTCCCTGAGCCTGGTATCGGCTAGGAGAATGTTCCAGTGTGTGCGTACAATATTAGTAAGGACATCTGTATTCCACCCATATGTGGTAATGAGTCTTATGGGTGGGTTCTGCTTTACCAATTTGTCCTTGTATTGTAATAACACAGACCTGTCATTTTCAGATGCCCAATGTTTGGCTCGATATATGTCCCCTGTTTTGTAACCTCTCTCCTTGAATCTCTCAACCAGATCTTTCTCATATATGTGATAGGTATTAGCATCTGAACAAATCCTTTTGATTATTAAAAATTGCCACTTTGGAATGTTTCTGCATATGTGAGATGGATGAAAGTTGGTGGCATGGAGTAAGGAGTTGAATTGGGGATGTTTTCTATAAATTTCAGTAGAAAGATTATGGTCAGTATTCTGTGTTACCAATACATCAAGAAATGTGATGCTATTGATATCAAAGGAGACCATAAACTCAATCCCGCACTTGTTATGATTGAGGTATTCAACAAACTCCTGAAGGTAAATACTATCAGATCTCCATACCAACCAGCAATCATCCAAGTATCTCCTCCATTTGTCAGTCTCTTCCATATCAATGTTATGGGCCTGATCATAAATGAGTTGTTCTTCAGTATAGACCATGAAGAGATCGACATATATGGGGGCAAAGGAGTCTCCCATGGCAGTACCATTCAACTGTAAATAACATGATTCCTGGACGTAAGACATTTTTAGTCAAAATAAGTTCTGTTGCAAACCAGGAATGTGTTAAAACCCAGTGGGTATAATTCGGTCTTTGTGAGCCAATACTCAAGAGCCTCCAAAGCCCACCCAGTGAGGGATACTAGTGTACAATGCAGAAACATTCAAAGTGCACATAAGCCACCCAGCCTCCAACTGCATGTCTGAAATGTCACAAGATGGGTTGCCAACTGGCTCACTGACCAAACTCACACTGTGAAAGTAGCAGACTCTAAATCCAACTACAGACGAATGACAAGTGGAGTACCACAGGGTTCAGTCCTAGGTCCTCTCCTGTTTGGTATCTACTTCTCTGAAGTACAGGCTAACACAGAAGGTCTTTGGCTAACAAAGTTTGCAGATGACTGCAAACTAGGAGCCATAATCAAATCTCCTAACGATGTGGACATCCTACAAAAGGGCCTCACTGAGACAGATGCCTGGTGTCAAAGCCATGGCCTCAAGCTCAATGCCAAAAGTGCATTGTCATCCCTTTTGGTAAAAACCCTGCACCCATGAACTACCACATAGGCGGTAGTCCACTTAACACCGAAAGTGTGATAAGAGACAGTAGTCTTTCCTTTGATAATCACATTTCTACAGTAGTCAGGAAATCCTTCTACATGGCACACCTCATCACAAAAGGTTTCTCATCCAGGAAAAAAGAGGTCATTGTTCCCCTCTACTCATCACTTATTAGACCCATTATAGAGTACAATGCCCCTTTTGGTATGTACCTCACAAGACATCAACTACTGGAAAGGCCACAGAAATACCTCACAAAGAGGATTACTGGCCTCAAACAGATGCCTTACGAAGACCGTCTCAAAAAACTCCAGCTTTACTCCGTCACATATCGCCTACTCAGAGGCGATCTCTGCCTAACATACAAAGCTATGTCAAACCCAGAGCTGTTGGACATGCTCCACGTAAAGAAATCCCAATCCCTCTGAGCTACACGCTTTAGGGACCTAAACCTTGTTACCACAATAAACAGAACATGCTGGAGGGATAGATTTCTGTCTCAGAGACTTCCCATACTCTGGAACAAACTATCTATCTATATCAAACAAAGCTCCTCATTAGCGCTCTTCAAGAAAAATCTTGATGATTGGATGGGAGATAGGAAATTCACCACGGGATCACTTCTGAGGCTCTGCTTGACAGGGGCACAGGAAAATAATTTTCTTGGGTAGCAAAAGCCAGGGTACTGTTTGGCTAGGCTTATATAGGCCCTAGGGCCAATAGCATAGTACCTAACTATGAACCTATGAACCTATGAAATGATCCTCAAAAATTCTGTGGTGTCTTGTATTCTGGCTCTTACATTTGTAAGTAAGGGCTTAAGGTGCAGTGTCAAGAATTGGGAAAGTGGTTCCATAATGCTTGGATAGATTATTAGATTTTATTTGATGTTCCATAAAATAAAATGTAGATCTATGAGGATCGAATTTTGGAACATAAAAACAGTGGGATGCATGGGTGGATCTAACATTTTTATATAAGTGTAATTTCTCTACATAACCTCCAGGTGGACCAACTAATATTTAAGGGGAATGTTTGTCATGAAGGTTTGATACACTGATGTAGGCTAAATAACTTTTTAGCTGAAACCAGTCTGTTTGTTCTCCTTATGTCATTAAAACAAACCTTATTGTCACTGTTTTGCTGGCTCTTGCTAAGGACTTTTGGTGCCGTGCAGCGGTATTTCCACTTGAATACTACATTGTTTCCCTGCTGTTGGTCTGTGACATTCAGTGCAGAAGGCGGCATTTTCTTTTGGAGAATATAGTTTTCATTTGGGCATCCACCTGGATATTTCTTGTTCCTGGTTCGGTTAGAATGACCTTTTTTTGCCATTTCATCAAAGTCTTAGGGAGTTCATGTATTTCTACACGTTTACTGTGGATTTATTTTTTTGTCCGTGAATCTCTTTGTGGATTATTCACATTTGGATGATCATTTTGACTGCCAGGTACTGTTTTATATTGACCTCTGATTTAATTTCTATTCACAGCTATGGGCTATTTAGTCTACTGGGTCTTTGATTCGGATGGGTCTCTGTGGCAGTCATAGTATGTGTATGATGCTAACATTCACCATTTTTTGATTCGGATGGGACTCTGTGACAGTTACAGCATGTGTATGATGCAAACGATTGTTCAGTGACTAACAGGGGCAAGCCTAGCAATTCATAGCCTGGATTATCTCTAGTCAGTTTTGTGTGAATTTTCAAATGGATCCTGTGGATTTATTCTTTAGAACAAAGTTCATTTTCTTGGCCGTTTGTTTGACAGTTTTTTTTACAATTTTCAGGTAATTTCTCTTGGGGACCATTTAAATGATTCACTATTTGAACTGATATCATCGGGCCTTGGACATTTTGACCATTTCTTTTGAATGTACCAAAATATTTTTTGGCTATAAGTGTTTAATGTATTGTACTAGATGACATTTCGGATGCCATGTTTGCTAATATGATTATCAGGTAGATAACATGGTTTTGGAGCTTATGGGCATGAGTACTGTTTAATTGAAACTCCAGTGGACCAGTCTAATAGTCGTTTAGATATTGTTAGCATTATTAATTTGCTCTGAGATAGAAAAGATAGACTATTATCTTAAAGCTGGAATATACATCTTTGGATTTCATTTTTTCCCTATTATATATGGTTCAATGTTTAACAAGTTTTGGTGACTGTAGGGATATATATAACTTTGTTATTTTATATGTTAGGTTCTATACAGTAGTTTTTTTAACCACATAAGATCTTGTTTGCTCACTTAAGGCATATTGTTTAGGACACTTTTATTGGTCATGTTTATCCATAACACTGTATCAATACCACAATAGGGTATTATCCCTAATCATCTCTGGATAATATTTAACTATACAGGGCATTCTGGACATTTATTACAAGGATGCTATTGCATATATTTGGTGCCTAAATATCTTAAGTACCCAGTCAACACATATTACCTACATCTTTATCCCTTTGGTGAACTGGGTTGATACTTTTGCTGGCAATTTTTGTACTTCTTTTTATCGATAGTCATCCATAATTGTTGGAATAACTATTGCCCTAGTGTAGCTTCTATACTGGTTTCTATACTGTATTCAGATGGGCCTTCACTTGGGGCTCAGTATGTCCTGCTGATGTTTTTTCACTATTTATAGCAACACAAAGTAATTCCAGGAGGTGGACATAGCACTGATTGATTGTATGTGGAATTAGAATAATATATGCAGGGGCTATCAATAGTCCACTTTGATTTGACTTTACTGTTGATAGTCACTGGGCTTCAGCAGGGGTTAACATTGCTCCCATATTTTTGAGCATTTATGTATAATTTTGGGTGCTTAACACTACTGACTACGCCCGCTTGAAATACAGGTCAGACAGCTATAAGTATTGTAGGAGCCATTATACTTTATTTGGATTCTTTGATTTATATTTGTTCTTATTGTGGACATATTGGGTTTTAGCAGGGGTTAATATTGCTCTCATATTTTTGAATATATATATATATATATATATATATATATATATATATATATATATATATATATATATTAGCTGACTAAGGGCAATACTTTATACCAAAAATATCTTATATTAAAATATAATTTGGACATATTGACCAACAATGGATTTATCCAGTTTACTCAAAGGGCTTCATTCGGACAGGGATGACTTAGCCATCTTTGGTATAAATAATACACTGAATACCTCTAATGGGGCTGTGCACTCCAATACTTGTGAAATAGAATTTCACAAACTCAACAAGAGCATGAGGGCCCTACGGGCCAACATTTGGCATGCCATATTATTCAAGGCCTACATTACCAAGGACATTTCCCCCGGCGGCTTGATGGAGCAAATTCAACCATTAATGCCAGAGACTGACCTTACCCTTCTACAACAATGGGTAGAAGTACAACATAAGGCATCTATGGATCTTGTCAGGACACTAGCTTCATACTATGAGAAAACCATAGATAGGAATATTTCTGAAATTACAACTATATGTAATAACATCACCCAATTTGAAAGTGATGAGGGATATAATCAATGTCTGAGGAAATTGAGCCAGGACCTTTTATTGTTGGAGCAGCAACTAAAGGAGAAAAAGACTAGGAAGTTCCATAGAGATGTCTCAGATTATGAGGTCAGTCAACAGCAAACATGTTAGATTTGAACCCTCCAACAGGAAAGTTACCAAAAGAAAGAGGCCACAATCAGTGCTTTAAAAAATTATGGCCTGCAGTGGTGAGGGATCAGGGGAAGAATCTTCTACTGGATTGGAGTCCTATGCACAGAATGTCACAGACTCGCCCACAGCCAAAAAATGTTACATGACTGCCCCTTTAGGGTCAAACCAAAGTGGGGGGGGGGCAGGAAACACAGGGCCAGAAAGCATGGAACAACTATTCAGGTTAATGGTAAAAAAGTAGCATTGAATAATGTAATAAACATTTTTTCTGTTGATATTTTACCCTCTCATGTCAAATTACTAAATAAAGGACTGAATTGTATACCTGTGCTCTTTGTGCCTGAGGATACCTTTGCACAGAATGTATCATCTTTTTGTAGATGTCTTAACTTGAAACTTTTCTTCCATAAAGCATCTGACTCACAACCACAGTCTGGATTCAAATACCACAAGTCTAGTTTCAATCCACCTATGCATCCCACTGTTTTCATGTTCCAAAATTTGATCCTCAAAGATCTACATTTTAATTTTATGGAACATCAAATAAAATCTAATAATCTATCCAAAGCATGAGATGGACATGGTGCAGGAATTGTGTAAGAATCAAGATATAGTTATTTTGCCAGCAGACAAGTGTGATGCTATTTTGATACAGGACATGATACAATATAAAGAGGAAGCCATGCGACAACTTTTGAACAAACGGTACTATACACATATGGTATGTGATTCTGCCAAAGGTTTCAAGAAATAGATCAATTAAAGCACAAATGTCCAAACCACAACAGTGCAAAGTCCACCAAAAATAGCTAAGAGAACACTGTCAATGCCAGGAAATGCTTTGTACGATCTTTTATTCCACACATAAAATTAATACAGATTGAGCGCTTTCATCCCCTCCTGGGGATTTCATCAGAATCTGCCATTTTGCATTATTATCCCCTTTAAATACCCTACCCATTTCTGATATCATTCTTTAATTAATAAAGCAATTATCAGTTTAAAAAGATAGCAGTCAAATACATGTCTTTCACTTACTTAACTATAAAACATCCTACTAATACATATCTAAAAACAATTCAAGAATATTCATAAAATCACTACATAAAGCAATGGTTTTCTTTGTCTTGCTACAGAAGAGAGGGTATCATTACAGATGATATTTGACACCACCTCACGGTTAGGGATTCCTTCAGTCAATACATTTAGTTTTTACCAAAATTTAAAAAAATATGCAAAATCCACCAGGGAGACCAATCGTTTCTGGCAGAGGATCCATTTCAGAACCACTTTCCCAATTCTTGAAATGACACCTTAAGCCCTTATTTACAAATGTAAGAGCCAGAATACAAGACACCATGGAATTTTTGAGGATCATTTCAGACATGCAGTTGGAGGCTGGGTGGCTTATGTGCACTTTGGATGTTTCTGCATTGTAGACTAGTATCCCTCATTGTGTGGGCTTGGAGGCTCTTGAGTACTGGCTCACAAAGACCAAATTATACCCACCGGGTTTTAACACATTCCTGGTTTGCTTAACAGAACATATTTTGACTAAAAATGAGTTTTACTTCCAGGAATCATGTTATTTACAGATGAATGTTATTCCCATGGGAGCCTCCTTTGCCGATATATATGTATGTATATATATATATATATATATATATATATATATATATATATATATATGCCAATCTCTTCATGGCCTATATTGAAGAACAACTCATTTATGATCAGGCCCATAATATCTATATGGAAGAGACTGACATATGGAAGAGATACTTGGATGATTGCTGGTTGGTATGGAGATCTGATAGTATTTACCTTCAGCAGTTTGTTGAATACCTCAATCATAACAAGTGGGGGATTGAGTTTATGGTCTCCTTTGATATCAATAGCATCACATTTCTTGATTTATTGGTAACATGGAATACTGAACATACTCTTTCTACTGAAGTTTACAGAAAGCACCCCTAGTTCAACTCCTTACTCCATGCCACCAGCTTTCATCCATCTCACATATGCAGAAACATTACAAAGTCACAACGTTTAAGATCTTGTTGAGGGATTCAAGCAGAGGGGTTACAAAACAGGAGACATATATCGAGCCAAACACTGGGGATCTGAACATGACAGGTCTGTGTTATTACAATACAAGGACAAATTGTTAAAGCAGAACCCACCCATAAGACTCTTTACCACATATGGGAGGAATACAGATGTCCTTACTAATATTGTACGTGCACACTGGAACATTCTCCTAGCTGATACCCGGCTCAGGGACATTGTAGATTAGACGTGCCACTTTTCCTCCAGAAAAGGAAAAAAATTGGGCTCACATATGAGTCACTATAAATGTATACGTACCCCAGACACACATTCTATACAAACAACCATAGAGGGCAGAGCTCTACAAGGCTGCTATCTATGTGGGCACTGTACACATTGCAAAAGTATCTTCAAAAGCAAGGAGTTTTCCAGTAAGAATAGTGCAAAATATTCAATATCACTTTTTTGCTAATTTTCAATCAGAATGGTTAATATACTTGGCCACATGCAGCTGCTCTGCCTTCTATGTTGGCCAAACCTCAAGAACATTCAAGTTCAGAATATCGGAGCACTTAAGTGATATTAGGACCAATAGAATCAGTAATGCTTTATACAAACATACAGAGAAACATCCCAAAGCCAATTTTCATTTCACTATTATAGATAAAATACAGGGTAATAGCAATAATAAATCAGGCTGGGATCAACTACTTAATAACAAAGAGAAGAAATGGATTGTTAAACTAGGGGCACTATTTCCTCCAGGACTGAATGAATATTTCTAACATTTTTATATGTGTAATTTCTCTATACAACCTCCCGGTGGACCAACTACTATTTAAGGGGAATGTTTGTCATGAAGATTTGATACAGTGATGAAGGCTTAATAACTTTTTGACCAAAACTGGTCTGTTTGTTCTCCTTATGTCATTAAAATAAACCTTATTGTCACTGTTTTGTTGGCTCTTGCTTTTTCTGAATCAGCCATAATTAACTCCCCAAGCGATGTTGACATCCTACAGAAAGGCCTCACCGAGACCAATGACTGGTGTCAGAACCATGGCCTTAAGCTTAATGCCAAAAAAATGTGTCATCATCCCCTTTGGGAAAAAATTATTCCCATAAATTATCACATCGATGGTAGTCCACTGAACACCGAAGGTATTATGAAAGATCTGGGAACACAGGTTGACAGCAGCCTCTCTTTTGACCACCACATTGCCACTGTGGTCAGAAAGTCCTTCTCTGTGGCACATCTCATTACTAAGGGTTTTCCATCCAGGAAGAAAGAGGTCATTGTCTCCCTCTACTCTTCCCTCATTAGGCCAATCTTCGAGTACAATGCCCCATTTGGCATGTACCTCACTAGACACCTGTAACAACTGTAGAGGCTGCAAAAGTACCTCACAAAGAGAATCCTAGGCCTTAAACACTTGTCCTTTATGGACAGACTCAAAAAACTCCAACTATTCTTTGTCTCATATCGCCTACTTAGAGGTGATCTCTGCTTGACTTACAAAGCCATGTCTAACCCAGCTCTGTTAGAAATGATACATCTAAGGAAATCTCAATCCCTCCACACTACACACTCTAGAGACCACAACTTCATTACCACAATCAACAGAACAAGCTCAAGGGAGAGGTTCATAACCCAGAGACCACCCATGCTATGGAATATTTCTCCAAGAGGGTAAAAGCTAGGAGGCTGAAAATCTGCAGGTAGGCAGAGTACTAACCACCCTACAAAGGGGTACTGCAATCCTGGCTCTGGCTTAACTGCCACTTTCACTATTCATTCATTCATTTATTGGTTTTAGCTTTCTCTATGGATTTCCAGTGTGTTTTTGCATAGAGAAAAAAAGCCCTGAAAAGTTAAGCCAGAGCCAGGATTGCAGTTATACTTTGTAGGGTAGATAGTACTCTGCCTACCTGTAGAGTTTCAGTCTCCTAGCTTTTATCATCTTGGAGAAATACCACTTTTCAGGGCTATTTTTCAAGAGGAGCACCTCACTGGCCCTCTTCAAGAGAAATCTTGATGAGTTGATGGGAAATAGAAAATTCACCCCGGGGATCACTCCAGTGGCTCTACTTGACAGAAGTACTGGGAACTAAGGTCAGATGGCATGATGGCAGGGTAATCCTATGGGTTAGGCTTGTAAAGGTTCCAGGGCCATTAGCCTAGTACACACCTATGAACTGTGAAATAAGATTCACTGAAATGAGTTTTCAGTTATTTGTGTTTTCAGCGATGTGGTCGGGGTGAAATGAAATTCAATGAAATGAGATTCAATGAAACAAAGTAAACCCATATATATATATATATATATATATATATATATATATATATATATATATATATTCTTTATTCCTATTTTTGAACAGTTTTTCGGTAGTATATAGCTGTGGTTTGGCTCTTGGGATGCTTACTATCTTTTTATTGGCCCATAGAAATTTTAAGAGGAAGAAGGACAATAGCTTATTTATTTTTCAACTGATATGGTGTTGCTGGCTCTTGTAAGTGGACTAGAGTTTGACATTTTAATTGTGATGGGCTTATTGATGTGATATGTACAGGTTTGTGCTGACAACTTTACACACACTGTGAAATGATATGTATTTTGTGAGCTTCATAGGCATCAGACAAACATCTATGTATTGTTAAATCATTTGATATAACATTGAAAGTGCAAATTCTGGAGATCGCTACTGTTGCGATCAAGAATAAGTACAGTTGCCTATACTGGTTTATACTTTTGGTTCCTCTTTATCTTTGCATTGGATTATGTACTTAAATGGAACATATGACTGGTCAGGCTTTGACCAATCAAGTAGAAAAATTTTCAGCCATATTTTTAAGTTATCGGTTTTGCCTTTTACTTTTTATGTACATTTTAGGACAGTTGAGTATAGTCATACAGGAATGTACTTTTAACAAGTGTTTCTGCTAAGTGTGATTGTCTGTAGCATGATATTTGTTGCTTTTTATTGCTCACTGAATTTAGCATATGAACTTGAGAACTTAGGGTCATGTAAACTTATGTTGGGTGTTTATAGTAAGTTATGTATTACTTATTGCTGATTGGTCGATGCTCTGGAAAATTAACCAGTGTCTTGCTTTATGCCTTATAAGATACCACAACACAAATCTCTATTGGCTGGACAACTTATATCAGATAGTTTATTTGTTACTGAATTACATAAATTGTTTTGATTAGTGTTCGTTGGTAGATCTGAAGAAAGACAGTCTGAGTCTGAAAGAGCTTATCTGTTGATTTTTTATTTTTATGATTTATATTAAATGTACATTTTTTACCCTTGACCTGGTGGATGCATGGAGTTCTTTTTATTTTCTTTGTTGTTGTTTTTCTTCAGAGTTTTTCCTTGACGGTCCGTATTTAGTATTCTACATATATAAGAAGTATGTACATGTGTGTGTGTGTGTGTGTGTGTGTGTGTGTGTGTGTGTGTGTGTGTGTGTGTAGAGAAGTGCGTAGGCCTAGGCATGTAAGTAGGTACACAGGTAAATATGTACATGTATGCACGTGTTTTTGTGTGACAGTGTGTCTAGGCATGTACTCACATAAAATATCTGACAGGGAAACTATGAAATGCAGTTCCACAAGCTATAATGGTTCTGCTATAATCAGCCTTCCCTGCTAGACAGTGACTCCAAAAAGTAACTGTATACAGGACATTTATGTGCATGTCTGTGTATAGCACTGTGTGTGCACTTCGGTACATCTGTGTGTCTGTCAAGATTTGGAAATTACTTATGATTGCAGTAAATGCCCGGACATATATTCCTCAATACCACTAAGATAAATACAACCTTATTCAAGGTCATAGCTCAGATTTCCTTAGAGAAGTTGTTTTTGAGCATCATGTTTTCATATTGTAGTAGTTTCACTTAACAGGGACTTGACAGTTGTCATCCTCTATCAGAAATTACAATGCTGTCTTATTTCATGTGAGAAAAGAACAGAAATGTATTTCTTTTATCTGTTTGATTCACCAATTTAGTTCTGCAGAATATCTACAATGTTTCTAAATAAGCTGTTAAATGTTATTATTTATAAATTATGATCCTTGTAGAAGAAAAACTGAGTTCATACTTTGTAATAGTTGTGATTTGTTTTCTAATGGCATTTTCTACAATAACTAAATCATTTATCTTTCTGTCTAATCAATCTCTTACTCCCACTGTACATATACATGTGTGTATAGATACATGTGTACATGCCATACACGTATTTTATACCTATGTGTATGTGTAGGTATAGATGTACTTCTAAAGCTTGATTTTTCATTACTTCGAACTTCAAATGGCTAAGAACAGAGGATCAAAGTTATGAAACTTCGAAAACGAAATAAAAAAACAAGAAAATTATTTTTTTTTACATTTTTGCAGCAGAGAGCAAGCACCCCCTGTACCCCTCACACCTCCTGTTAAGTAAATATACCAACTCCAAGATTGCACTATAGTGACGAATCCAGTAAATATCTCATTCAGTGCTGTACAGTGATTTCCATTCAAAATGTTCAAAGTTTCAAAACTTTGATCTTCTGGTCTCAGCTGTTTGAAGTTCAAAGTTATGAAACATCAAGCTTTAGATTAAGATCCATATATATGTAGATTTGTGTATGTATACAGAGGGATGTAGTTTGTTGGTTGTGGTTGTATGACCATGGAGTTAGTATACATAAATAAGTGTGTGAGGGAGCTAAGCTCTCCATGTAAACATTTACTTAATAATTTGACCTTGTAGCCAAGATGAGGTTTGTTTTTGGCTAAAAACATAAAATTATAGAAGTTATGTATATATGGTATTTGAATGAAGTATATGAGTACAGACTGATGGTTTTGTTAGGTGCACAACAATGCAGCTTTGGTTTTGCATTTAAAATAAGTTGTGTTGCAGTGAATAAGGTGGTACAGGGCACTTCGATACTTGATCTGGGTTTTACTGACCATTGGAGAGATGTCAATGTTTTGTGATTAACTCATTTTATTTGTCACACATTTCTGTGTCGCTCATTTGGTTTGTTGACCAATAATGATATATGTATGTATGTATGTATATATATGTATATATATATATATATATATATATATATATATATATATATATATATATATCTCAATTCATACGGTATAGCAAAAACATTTCATCAGCACTAACATTAACACATTAATCTTGACATTTACAGCAATGGAAACACTGAAGCTAAAAAAAGTTGTATTTTGCAAGGGGCAAGTCCCCCACTACTTTAAATATACCAAATCTGAGATTGCATAACAGTGAGGAAAGAAAATTTGTTTTACCTCATTGGCTGTGACCTTGCATTAAACATGACACTGCAATGTGAAATACAAGCAGTGCAACTGAATCACACACAGAAAGATTACCTTAGACCACTAAAACTTCAGAATACACAGTCAATTTACCAAACAAATGTTCATGTGGCGAACAGAAAGTACAAATTTTGACCATGTGCATTTTGATTAATAACAGATGATAGAGAGCTTGTGGATTTACTTGGTGAAACCCCTCTTTTCTTGTAGAAAAAAAAAATCACTCAGAAACTCTTTTGAAAAGACAGACGCTTAATTTTCTCATCCCTTTGGAGAGACAGCAAATTTATCTCCAGGCATGTTTGCCTGTAACAACTGTGTAGCAAGTCCTTACATATTAGAAGCAAAAGACTTGATTTTTTCACACAACAGGAAAAAGATTACATTTAGTAAACACTGTGACTGCTATAGTACTTTTGGGGTGTATGCTGCAGTCTGCAGCAACTGCCCATGTTTCTATGTGGGCAAAACAACAAGAAAGCTGTCCAGCCTTATTGAGGAACACAAAGCAGTGATACTTACAAGAGATAATAAAAATGCCTTAGGCAGACACAGTTTAAGAAGCCAAGAATTCACCGCTGTTAAGTTTTTGTACTGAAGCAAATACATTTATTTTTTGGAGACAGGGAAGGTTTGCTGGACTTTAGAGAATTGAAGTGGCAACTTAAACTTTTTGCTGAATCCCACCCTGGTCTCAATGAATGCATTAACTTTAAAAAGTGCTTTAAAATGGTTAAACTATTAAAGGAACACTCCACCCTAGAACTAAAAAAAATATGTTTTTTTCAGTCTATCTTTGTTTCCAGACCTATTTTAACACCTAAAATTGACTCTAAGTGCTTTATTAGTAATTTTAGCTATTTTACCACAACGTGGCTACCGATGGGGCTTGCTATATCAACGTGATCTTCTTCTCCTTCAAGCCTTTCTCTTTCCCATAAAGCATTTCAAGTCTCCTTTCTGTGACTCATGCCAGACATAAGGAAGTAACTGTGAATTCCCATGCCATTGACATATAATGGGAAATCTGTGACTCACTGTCAGTTTGAATTTCGTCTGTGTTAGGCCTGCTTCTTTTCTGTTGCTAATCACCTTCATTTATGTTTAGATCACAGCTTGCTTTACAGTATAATTTGAAGTTATCTAGCAGCAAACAGAGCTGTAGCTAAATTGGATGCCTTTGTTTTAAGTGTTCTTTTGTAGTCCTGCCTGAATTGACAGTCCCCTCCTCCCACACTACTGCAAAGGTGTGAAAACTGCCACTGCAACTGACAGCTCACAATTGAAAGGAAGAGAGTGCCATTTCAAATGTCTTCCCCTCTGCCTGCAGAATCATTTGTTAGACAGCAGCAGAAAGATTTATGTAAAAAATTTCAAATTAAATTTCGTAAAAGAGTTGAGAATAATTTTTGATTATGTCATTGTGTACACTTTTTTTATTTCCGCCTTATTTCTACAAGACATTATTATGTTCACTTATGTTTGTTTTACAATCTCTTTGAGGGACATTAGCCTAGTAACATGTTTTTGTATTTTACATGATGTTTTCATCATCTCCACACATTTTGAAGGACTGTAAAACAGTAGATAGCAAACCTGTGTCTATGATGCTGGCACAGTAAAATTATGTACTGAAAACTCACGGTTTTCTATACTCCATGCAGTGAATTTTTTATGGGGGGGCTACTAATTATTTTGTGCATGTATGTATCACTTGCATAATGCATATAACTGAGGCATTTGGGATCTTAATATGATCTCCTCTAATTCAGCTGAAACTATTTAGCAATCCTTTAGTCCTTTATTCATATTAGTAAATTTACTTTGAGGCCCTCCCTGCCTTTCTTTGTGCATATTTCAAATCTTACTGCTCCACTGGTCATATATCGAGCTGTTAATTGGCAGCAGACACTACTCAGCCAAACACAGTTATTCATATTTTTCACATTACTAATGTGACTTCGGTCTTTTTAAAACAACAAAAGAGACATGCCGTTCGTAGAAAACACCACATAAGAGGGTTTACACCCTTCAATCAAATTTGGATTGTAGCATCCAGTTTGCAGTTGTACTAACTAAACTTGTCATGTAAGGCAGTAAGCGCACTACTGTCAGTGTCATGAGTACAGAATCACAATTTTGACTCCATAATTTTCCTGTCTACGTTATTACAAGTCACTGTGCCAGGCAGTGCTGTGTGCCCTTTCGGCAATATTGCACATCTTACTCCAAGCTCTCCTAAATATTGCCACCTGAGATCCAAAAGCACATGTCATAGCGCTCTCCCCTTTGTGTAAATGTGTGTAGGCCCTACAAATTACTTAAGGATATCTAAAATACATGTATCACATCACACAAACCCCTTTGCCATCAAATTGGTGACTGCTGCATCATGTTACGCTGTCTCACACTGTGCATCAGACATTAGTACATGTTCACACCAGTTACAGTGTGTCAAGGTTACCAGCTATCATCATCTGCACAGGTGACAGAGAGCACACTGTACAAAGGCTTGGTCTATAAACACTGTTAGGAGGGCATAACTGCAACACAGGATTTTGAACATTGTGATTCCTGTGTCATGTCACCACCCACTTGCTACTCAGGCTCATGTCTAACAAGCAATGCCTTCTCAATGACTGTGCAAGAGTGTCTATGGAAACTGGTTCATACTAGTTACATAAGCTCAAAATATTTTTGGTTTACAGTACATACAACGGCTTTGCTTAGTATGATTTTTGCCTTTATCCCTGTGCATGGCCTAATCAAATTCAGTGCCCTGCTGCAAATAACAGACTATCTGTAATACCAAGGTCTCACAAATAAAAATAATGATGTAATTACATATATGAAATAGTCATGAACACACAAAACCATGCTCGACCAACAATATACTTATCCTATGGGTGTGCCTCCATTCAGTGCGCCAAAATAAGGATACAAGCTAAATGCCAAAAAATGCATAGTCATCCCCTTTGGGAAAAAACAAAGTACCCACAAACTACCACATAGGTGGTAGCCCACTAAATACAGAAGACGTAATAAGGGTTCTGGGGATCCAAGCAGACAGTAACCTCTCCTTTGATAATTACATTACCAAAGTAGTTAGAAACTCTTTCTATGTGGCCCACCTAATCACAAAAAGGTTTGCATCCACATTGAAAGAGATCTTTGGGCCCCTCTATGCATCACTCATCAGACCCATCATAGAGTACAATGCCCCATTTGGTATGTACCTTACAAGACACCTGCAACAACTGGAAAGACCACAGAAGTACCTCACCAAGAGGATCACTGGCCTCAAGCAGATGCCCTTTGCAGCTCAACTGAAGAAACTCCAACTGCACTCAGTTGCATACCGCCCTCTCAGAGATGATCTCTGCCTGACATACAAGGCCATGTCCAACCCAGAATTGATGGACATGCTCCACCTAAAGAAAACCATATCCCCTCGAGACACATGCTCCAGGGATGTAAACCTCACCGCAACAATAAATAGGACGTGCTGGAGGGATAGATTCCTGTCCCAGAGACTTCCCATGCTCTGGAACAAGATTCCAATCTACATTAGGCAGAGCTCCTCGCTAACCCTCTTCAAGAGAAAGCTTGACAGAGTGGATGGGAAACAGAAAGTTTACCCCAGGCATCACTTCAATGGCTCTGCTGGACAGAGGCACAGGGAACAAATCTAAGGGGGTGGCAAAAGCCAACACATTCTGGTTAGGCTTATAAATGCCTTTGGGCAGATAGCCTAGTACCTACCTATGAACATATGAACCTATTAAAAATAAACGTTAATAAGCAAGAGGCTTCCTCTAGGTACATATGAAAAGAATAGAAGGTAGAGTGTGAAACTGATAAGTTAACCTGTAAGTGTCAAAAGGAGACCAAAGAAGAAATGAAATTCTAAATGACAAGTTCACATCTGTGTTCATTATAGAATCATACAGCCTAGTCCAAATCCAGGAAGATAACAGGATCTGGATGGTCAGATGAAAAATGTAGTAACAGGAGATGGGAAGGGAACTTGTATTTGAAGGAGGATAACATAAAGGGACTAGAGGGAATTTTCCGCACATATCCTACAGTTGACTTTGAAGTTTTTGGATTAACCTCTGAAAGAACTATATAGCAGTAATTTTCAGAAATTTGTCAATATATGGGATAGGATGCAAGTAATCACGGTGCTTATGTACAAAACTGGCACAATGGGCAACCTAGAACATAACAGACCATTGTGTTTAACTTCAGTGGTCAACAAAGCCATGGCGACATTCTTATTCTTGAACATACATTACTTCTGGTGAAGAATGGACAATTACGGAGTTCCATTATGCGGTTCACAGTGGCAGACTGTCAAGCTAAGATTTCCTAGCTCGATGACAGGGTCAGTAAGAAATAAGATGGAAGACACCATTTATGCCAAAAAACATAATTATTTCACCAAATTAGAGATAAATATATATGCAATATTAAAATATAATAAATCAAAACACATATTACAAGAGCTAAAAACAAATTCATTCTGTGTGTAAGCTTCTGAATTGATTCATGTTCCTTAGATTTTGACTCTGGTATTTAGTTCTATGGCTGTTACAGATTGAATAACAAAGCATCCTGTCAGTGTAGGGCTACCTAAGATGTAGTAACTCTAATCATCTTATTATAGCCAATTTATGTCCGAGTGATGCCTCCAGGTGCATCTGCAGTTAACTCTACTTATGCTGCTAGGTTTTAGACTAAATGCAATTGGAATTTCCTTAAAATAATGCCGTGCATGATAAAAGGTAAATGCCAGTAACAGCTAAAACAATTTCACAGGTGTTGAGATCTGTGGTTCTATTGTCGGTGTTGCTGTGTCTCAAGAGGGATTCTGAAAAAATCAGGATGCAACATAAGGAACCTGCATATTTTGTCATGACTGGCAACATGTGGACAAATGCCAGGTCTGAAATTGATGTTCACCCAGGTGAAATCAAACATGTGGTAGTCACAGGTATGTGCAATTGTACAGACCTTGATGTACCACTCGCCCAGCCAAACAATAGGGCCATGATCGGCTGTATCCACAGTGCCAACATGTGTCACATTGCAAACATACTCAAGTGTCTCACCAGCAGGCAGTGTTATGAGGTGAACGATAAAATGACCACAGAAACTACAAGCCTATGAGTCTGAGTAGTCTAATATGAAAAGCAAAAGACTGAATTCACAGGGAAATGTTCTGTTCAAAGACACTGGACACAAATTGAATTTTCCTTAGTTGAGAGAAGGCTATGTCTACTTAACTTGTTGTACTTTTTTTCTGAAATGCACTTAGGCAATGCATGCGGGGGAAACGGTGCACACAGTAAAACCAACCTGGACCTGACTAAGACATTTGATACAATATCCCACTCAGGTAAAGCTGACAAAATCAATGACTTGGCCATAAACCGCTACATATCTGACTGGATTGCAAGCGTTCTCACAGACGGGACTCAGGAAATCACGATTGTTGTTACCATGTCCAGTAAATGACCATTCACAAGCTAGGTACCTCAGGGCTCCATGTTGAGATCACTCCTATTTGTCGTATACTTCTGAGACGTAAAGTCTAAGCAAGTTTGCAGATGACTGGATAATTGGGACATATAACAGATTCTCCCATGACACAAACATCTTACAAGCAGGTTTACCACAACTAACTAATTCCAAAGCCATGTACTATAACTCATTGGCAAGAAGTGCAATATAGTGCTTTTTGGCTAAACTACTACCCAGGCTAAGTACTCCTTCACTAAGAAATCCCTAACAGATGACACAGTATCCAAGAATCTGGGAAAATATGTAGATAATAACATGGCCTTTGATCAACCTGTGTCCACAACAGTAGGACAATCATCCTATGTCACCCAACTTAGAAGTTAGGGCATGGCATCCATGTCAAATGAAGTCATAGTCGCACCATTTTTTGACCTTATTAGACCGATCTTTGAGTATAATGCCCCCTTTCACATGTACCCGATCAGACTTATGCAACACTTGGAATGCCCCCAAAGGGTGACATGAATAAGACAAGTTGGTGAGATAGATGTGTCTCACAGTATCTCCATGCTCTGTAACAGGATGCCCTTGATGCGAAGCAGAGTCTCTCCAACCTAACACCACTCTAAACATTCAGCTGTGGTACCACCTTTATCTTTTATCCAACCGGTGGATACTTTGTTATAAGAAAAGAGCAGTCCGGGTCTAAACTGTCTGCAAACACAAACACCTAAAGTTAACTTTGAGTATGTGTCTACCGGTATGAGCAAATATTCATTATCCCCTGGAGAGCACTCTGCTTTGGCTTGTAAACAGCCCCCCCACCCACCCCGCACACACACACTCATCTTGCATACTGCCAAAACTCCATCATTCCCCCACTCAACCACTACCACTGTACTACTATTCACACCACCACTCATGTCTCACCCTCACTCAGCTCCTCTCCCACCAATTCAAGAACCATCCCTATGCACCCCACACATATTCTATCCACTAAATTACTCAAACAAAAAGCATCCCTACAACTCTACATAGTAACCCTCCCTGGTGGGAGGGTTACCTATTACCCACAAAGCACATATTATACAATTTCCCTAGTAAACAAACATATTCAAAAACTGAGAAAACTAATAACCTCATGCATATCAAAAACTAGCGCTAAGTGTAGACATCCACCCCAACACTGTCCCTACCATCTCCAACAACACTGCTCATAATCAGACTAGAAACCACAATTTCTCCCAAATCACAGCCAATAGAAAGCCAAGTGACTTCCTTCTACTAAGCGTAAATATTAGAAGTATATCCATCTAGGTCCATGAAGTCCATGCCACCATATACTTGTACTCCCCAGATATAGTCATCCTGACAGAAACCTGGCTAAAACCTCACATTAACAGTGAGCAAATCCTCCCTACCGGTTACGGCATACTGACAGTAGACTGGCAAAACAAGAAAGGAGGCGCTGTAGCTATAATATTTAAACAGCTTCTAAACATCCAGATCTTAAATTCATCAGCTCCACAAATAGGCAATGAAGAAATAATATATACCAATCTCAAAATAAATGAAAACAAAACCATTAACATAATTGGATGCTACTTCCCACCAGGCCAAAACATCACTCTGGTAGAAAAACTCCTCAGCTGGCCTACCCACCATCTCCCACAAGAAACCATAATTGTAGGTGATTTCAATATTGACTGGCAATCCTGTTCTGGCAACCAGCCAGCCCATCACTTCAACTTTCATGGCTTCACACAACTAGTCCAGTCACCAACCAGGATAAATAAAAAGTCCAACAAGCACACTAACCTGGACTGGGTACTAGTCAGTAAGAGTCCCCAGTCATATATACCAGGCAGCTTATCAGATAGCCTCAGTGATCACTCCACAACATTCCTACTCAAAAAACACCTATACCAATCTAAACCTGTCATCTACCATAACTTACGTCAAAAAATAAACTTTAACCCACTCACATTCTTCTCATCCCTCACAGAATGTAACTGGCATCCTCTGAAGTACCTCAGTCTTGATGACGCAGTGGAATTTATTAATACTACCTTCCTGAGGCTCCGTAATTAAAATGCCCACATAATACTTATAGGTAAGATGATGCCATCCATGTTCAAGGGAGTTATAGTTCCACTCTTTTCGGCCCTTATCATGGCCATCATGGAGTACAATGCCCCCATTACACTCCCTTCTTCGCTTACTTCCTTCAAATTTTGTTCCATGACTTTCTCTCTAAATATACCATAACCGTGTTTTTCCCTTACTTCATATTGCAATTCCTGTTTGTAATAGACTAACTTACCTATAATTTCTCTACAAACTGTCTAAAATATCTATAAATATTAAATGACTGTCATATAATTTATTGTAATTATTTAAACTGCAGATGTTTTTGTTTGATCTTTGAAGATTATATTTTCCAGCAGGGAAAACTACTAATGGGAGTCTGTGTATGTTATGTACTGTCTGGTACGATACAACAAACAAACTACTAATGGGAGTCTGTGTATGTTATGTACTGTCTGGTATGATACAACAAACAAACTACTAATGGAAGTCTGTGTATGTTATGTACTGTCCGGTACGATACAACAAACTAAACAAAAAAAATGTATTACTTAGGTCAGATGTACTTCGGAATACATTTTTTCAGCCAGTTTAGGTCAAAATAATTTCATCACAAATCATCCTCATACCCAAATTTGTCTCAGCATAAGCCACAGCTGTAGTAAACAATCTCATTAAATGACAAAGAAGAACATTCACAAGTTGGATATATTTAAATGTGTGCAAACTGGTCTCTGTACAATACAAAGACAAGCTGTTAGCACATCATTTCAGCTTGCATCTACTATCACCACCAGTTACAACACAACACAAAAAGGCAGTCAGAGGTAACCCTCATGCATCTTGTTACTGAAGCCTTGCTAATAAATATTTAATTATATGCGTGTGTATATGTGTACACATGTATGTATGTATCAATGTATTTAATTTATTGAAACTAAAAAGTAATTCACTTTCAGTCATAAACCATAAAGGTCCAATACACAAGCCCACATTTACCCCTCGTCCCGCCTGAATTTGGGGGAACACCTCTAATTTGTTCTCAAACATTTGTTCCATCCATTCTAAATTCTGAAGTTATTTTGAGATAACAGCACCAGTAAAAGTATCTAAAATGAAGGGTTTGCCCTAATTATTTTTGTCTATAACTCTGGGTCTAAATATTGAAAGATATGACACACACACACAACACACGCACACACACACACACACACACACACACACACACACACACACACACACACACACACACACACACACACACACACACAGTGTTGTTAACACATATGCAGCTATTTACCACATTAGAGGATTGGGCCACTTTTTTCCTATTTTAATGCTTTTACAGAACAAAATCATGTTTATTACAGTCCTTTGCAAAAAAACTGTTTACAAATAAACAAATTAGTACACTCAGAAAACAAATAAAATGAGAAAACATACACACACGCACATACATACACAAATAATAATCATCATCACCATAAAGAATGTCATAAATGAAGATCCCTAACATGCCTGTTCCCCAACCATAAAGCCCCAATTGCTCCTTATACCTGCATTCCACTTCCCTTCCCATTCTAGATCATTCCCTAAACCTAAACTGCCTTGCACATCATGCTCTCTGTGGTTCAGTAAACCTAAAATTCCCATCCCCCCTAACCATAGCATTCTCATCACTTCTTAAACCTAACATCCCCTTCCCACTCTGGTCTATAATCTGTCTTTAAACTTGAAATCCCTATCCCTAACCACAAAATACTCATCGTTTTGTAAAACATAAAATCTGTGTCCCGTCCGTACCCCTAACATTTCCATTGCTCCCTAAACCTAAAATCCCTGTCCTACTCCATAACATTGTAGCCCCTACTCCACTCCTTTTTCCCCAACCTAAAACACCTTCCCATCTCCCTTAAATCCACTTATGTGGTCCACGCCAAACACTTGCTTGCATCCGATTCCTAGGAAGAGAGCAGATGGTGCAGCATCTGTGTTGAACTCACATTCAAGTTTGAGCATGAGCAGATGACCAGATGGGTTTACAGCCATTGGAGTCCCTGTCTGCATGTTTCTGACATTCAAGCAGCTGGAACACCCAGTACACCAGACATGTTCAATGAAACACTTCATATGCTATGAACAAAGTGAGTAGCAATTGGCCACAATACAGAATGCCACTATCACGAACTACAGTAACATCATATACGGTTTTAATCTTATTATGAATTACTACTAATATTATGAAATGCTTGGCAATAGGAATGTGACAATAGGCATGTCTTAGATTCAGCTTTACCATGAAAGGTAGTAGAGGGAATAGTGGTATAAGATAGTGATAGATAACATATTGAACTTCAAAGTGTAAACAAAAGGGTTTAGACCAGAAAGATCTAGCACTGGTTCAAGGATCCTTTTGGTTTGAAAACTGGAGTGAATTTACGATTCCCCATCCATTATTCCAAACTCTGTTTGAAAAGGGTCATGGAATGGCTCTGTTTTACATGAATAGTAAGCCTGATTCAGAGAAGGGGTATTCTCTGAGACACATATCTGTCTCTCCCACATATTTTGCTCATTTTGCAGATCAGGCTTAGATCCCTAGATTGGGTGACCCTTGTGCAGTTTGTTTTGTGAATGTGTAACAGTTCCATCAGGGATGGATTCGTGGACACCTTCTGTTTTAGGCGTAGATCACCCCTTAACAATGGGCACTGCAATAGGATAGAGTAATAGATATCCACATTAAGAAGAAACCAGTGGAACAGGAAGCAATTGGTCAGGTGGCATATGAAGATAATTTGGAGCCTTCCACAGCAAACCAGTATAAATGTTCACTTAAAGCTAGACAGCAGGGGAAGGAACAGGAAACTCTGATACAGCCAATGTTGAGGAGAGATGGGCCAGTGAGTTCCCATATGATAGATCAATGGACAGCACAGGATGTCCTGAGCAGTATCCTTCCTTCACCAAGAATGATGCCACAATATAGAGACAAGATGATCAGCTTTAACAATTGGCTTAATGTCTGGTGTCATTCAAAGGGGATCCAGTGTCTGTCTGCCTGGGATGACATGCTTGACAAGCCACGCTGCTTCGCAAGGGACGGCTTGCACCTGTCATCCCTGGGATTCCGGATATTGGCTAAGGCTCTTGCCACCCCCATAGTGCCTTTTTTAGGCAAGGCTCAAATTCTAAACCTACCACCCTAGAAAACAAAAATGGGAAGAAACTGAGGGTAATGCTGCTCAATGCCAGAAGTCTAAATCTCAAAATGCACGCACTCTAGGCCCTTCTCAGTATGGAGAACATCGATGTCTGTGCTGTAACTGAAACCTGGTTCAAGGCTCCTGAGAGCACCCCGGCACTATTAGGTTTTACCTCATATCATGCGTTCCAGCCCCAAAACCCGGACCACACCACAAAAGGAGGGGGTGTATCCATATTCATAAAGGATACCCACACCTCCAGGTTGGTGGCAATGCACAAAGCTTCGGAAACCATTCAGGTGCAACTAACCATAGGCAAAACTGCTCTACAAATTGTAGCATGCTACAGGCCACCCTCTCAAACTCAGGAACCCCACACAGCCTTCCTGAAGACACTGGAGGGTATAAATGTATCTCCAAACACCATCATATTGGGTGACTTCAACTACCTGAATATAGACTGGGAACATTACTCAAGCCCTAACTTTCTAGCCCAACGGTTCCTGGAGTTCATAAATTCAAATGCCATGGAACAGCTAGTCACTGTTCCCACGAGAGGAGAAAATATACTAGATCTCATTATCACAAACATGGGGACAAAATGCTCCACACCAGAAGTATATCCCTCATTGGTGAGATCTGATCATAAACTAATCTCACTGGAAATCCACATCGCGCCCCCACCCCAAACAAAAAAGACCACAGTGAAGAACTTCTCTAAAGCAAACTTCACACTACTCAAGACTGGTGTGGTATCCTTCAAGGCCCCTGAGCCAGTGGAAACCACAACCCAAGCTGCGGAAGTCCTTACAAATGCCTTCTATGAAGGCCTCCAGGACTGCATGGATCAGGCAATCCCAAATAAAACCAAGACTCTTTCCACAAAGGGCAAACGTCCAGTCTGGTGGACCCCAGCCATTAACAAACTTTACAATAAGAGGAGAAAGCTATTACATGATAGAACAAAATCCATAAAAGGGAAGTCACCCCTGATCATTATTAGTAAAAAAATACGAGCACTCATAAAATCAACTAAGGCCAATTTTGAGAGAAAAATTGCCATGGATTCAAAGGACAATCATAAGGCCTTTTTCAGCTATGTTAGGAACCTGGGTGGAAACTCCCAGATATGCTCAGAATTAGTCCAAAATTATACAAAAATCACTGAACCCACAGACATTGCCAACATACTGGCAGACAGGTTCAGTGCAAACTTCACCCCCTAAAGGAGAGATAACTATCCCAGCGGAGTGTAGCCTCCCAGACATCTCAAATGTGCAGGTGAAAGCTGCTCTCTCTAAAGCTAAAAACACAGCATCAATGGGACCGGATGGTGTCCCCGGCTGTGTGCTACATGAGCTAAATGAGTTATTAAACCCGCACATAAGGCAGCTGTTTAATCTCAGCCTTACCACAGGATACGTGCCCAAGGAGTGGCGTATGGCAACTGTGGTCCCACTCCACAAAGGCGGTGCCTCTACGGACCCTGGTAATTACCGCCCCATAAGCTTAACAAGTCTAGTCTGCAAAGCTATGGAGAGGATCATAATGGAGCTCATAAACAAAGATATAGGGGACTTGCAGACATTGGACCCGACCCAGTTTGGCTTCATCAAGGGCAGATCATGCCTTTTGAACTTGGTCGACTTCTTCAAAACAGTCACCAAGGCCATTGATGAGGGAAAGGCAGTCCATACAGCCTACCTTGACCTTGCAAAGGCTTTCAACACAATACCCCACTTGGGTATTGTAGAAAAACTTACCAGCTTAAATGTAAACCCATATGTCACAAGATGGGTTGCAAACTGGCTTAAGGACAGAACCCACAGGGTTAGAGTTGCTGGCGCTATGTCAGACTCCAAGCCGGTCACAAGTGGTGTCCCACAGGGCTCGGTCCTTGGCCCCCTATTGTTTGGCATCTACTTCTCAGAAGTACAGGCCAACATGGGAGGACTTTGGCTGAGAAAGTTTGCAGACGACTGCAAACTGGGCACCATAGTGGAAAGTGCATCGGACATGGATATCCTTCAGAAGGGACTCACAGAAACAGATAGCTGGTGCCAGAGCCATGGCCTGAAGTTAAACGCCAAAAATGTATAGTCATACCCTTCGAAAAACAAGGTAACCCCAAGCTACCATATAGGTGGCAATCCACTAAGCACAGAAGAGGTTATCAGGGACCTGGGGACCCAGGTTGACAGTGGCCTTTCTTTTGACACTCATGTTGCTAAAGTGGTTAGAAAGACCTTCTACATTGCCCACCTGATCATGAAGGGATTCACATCCAGATCTAGTGAGGGTCGTGTCTCGCTCTACTCTTCACTTATCAGACCAATGATCGAGTGCAATGCCCCATTCGGGATGTATCTCACCCGACATCTGCAGCAATTGGAGAGACCCCAAAAGTTCCTCACCAAAAGGATAAGGACTCCAAAATCTGTCATATGCTGACAGATTGAAGAAACTCCAGCTCTATTCAGTCGCTGTGCAGAAGACGACTTCCACCAGAAAACACCCGGCTGAGATGCCGAATGGGAAAGAGCTGTGTGTGGTATCTGGTAATGACGGGGGGAAGGGTGCGAAGTAGTAAGAGCGGACTCAATGGATTGGGTTAAGTGAGTTAGATGCCAAATGGCCAGGTCAGGTAGAATTAATAGTGTGGTAGATGAAAGCGGGTTATTAGGGGCGAGGGAGTTAGGGTTGTTAGGGAGGGTCAGGTAAGTGTGTGCGTAATACCGCCTGCTCAGAGGTGACATGTGCCTGACATACAAGGCCATGTCCAACCCGGAATTAATGGACATGCTCCACCTCAAAAATCCAAATCCACCAAAACCACTAGAGCAAGCGACTTAAACCTTAGCACGGATATAAATAGGACGTGCTGGAGGGATAGATTTATCACTCAGAGACTCCCTATGCTGTGGAATAAAATCCCGGTCCATGTGATGCAGAGCACCTCGCTGGCTCTGTTCAAGAGAAATCTTGACCTGTGGATGGGAGATCGTAGGTTTACCCCGGGAATCATCTCTGTGTCACTGCTGGACAGAGGCACAACAAACTAATGGGTACAGTATTTTTTCATATAAGGGGTGGCGTAAGCCACAAAACTTTGGGCTAGGCTTATAAATGCCTTAGGGCAGATAGCCTAGTATAAACCTATGAACCTATGATATTCATGAGAATGTGTCACAGGAAGATGGTATACAACCTTCTATAGAATGCCCGCAGGAACTGGAAAGCAAGGGATGTGCCTTTAGTTTAGAAGAAAATGGGGTAAGAGAATAATTGCTTGATTTAATAGACATAGACAGATATATCAAGATCAATAAAAGAAATAGACAGCAAAAGGTTAATAAAACCCAAAAAGTCAGAAGTCGGATGAAAAAATGAACACAGTAATTAGGACTGTTCATAGAGATCCATGCGATGCAACAGAAGTAAACAGGATATATTACCGTGCAGCTAAATTAATAACTGATAAAAGTTCTACCACAAGAACACAGGGTAGTGAGGGACAGGAAGAACTATGAAAATAAAATTGACAAAGATTCCAAAGACAACCACAAGGCATTCTATAACTATGTCAAGAATCTAAATGGTAATGCTCAGATCTGCTCTGAGCTACAACAGAATGGCATTAAATATACTGATCCCAACGATATTGCCAATATCCTGGCAGATCGATTCAGTGCAAAATTCAGTCCCCTCTACACCCCCCTAAAGGGCCTATCTCAATACAGAAAGATTGCCAAATTCCGATAATAACTGCCACACAGGTAATACATGCACTCTCCAAAGCTAAGAATACAGCAACCATGGGACCAGACGACATCCCAGGCTGTGTACTACATGAACTACAAAATGAATTGGCACCTCACCTAAGTGTCATGTTTAATCATAGCCTCACCTCAGGCTTCGTGCCCACTGAGTGGCACACAGCTACAGTTATCCCACTCCGCAAGGGGGTATCCACATTGGATCCAAGGAACTACTGCCCCATTAGCCTGATGAGCCTGGTCTGCATGGCCATGGAACATATCATCATGGAACTCATAAACAAAGACATTGGAGATCTCTAAACTCTGGACCCCACACAGTTTGGGTTTGTAAAAGGCAGATCATGTCTCCTAAACCTGACAGACTTCTTTGAAGTAGTCACCAAAGCCATAGATGAAGGTAAGGTGGTTCACACAGCCTATCTAGATCTCGCCAAGGCGTTTGACACCATCCCCCACTCTGGAATTATAGATAAACTCACTAAACTAGGTATAAATCCCTAAGTCACAAGATGGGTTGCCAACTGGCTTACTGACAGAACTCACACTGTGAAAGTAGCAGACTCTAAATCAGATTTCAGACCAGTGACAAGTGGAGTACCACAGGGTTCAGTCCTGAGTCCTTTCCTGTTTGGTATCTACTTCTCTGAAGTACAGGCTAACACAGAAGGTCTTTGGCTAACTAAATTCACAGATGACTGCAAGCTAAGAACCATAATCGAAACTCCTAACGATGTGGACATCCTACAAAAGGGCCTCACTGAGACAGATGCCTGGTGTCAAAACCATGGTCTCAAGCTCAATGCCAAAAAGTGCATTGTCATCCCCTTTGGTAAAAACACTGTACCCATGAACTACCACATAGGCGGTAGTCTACTTAACACTGAAAGTGTGATAAGAGACCTTGGGACACAGGTGGACAGTAGTCTCTCCTTTGAGAATCACATCACTGCAGTGGTCAGGAAATCCTTCTATGCGGTACTCCTCATCACAAAAGGTTTATCATCCAGAAAAAAAAGGCCATTGTTCCCCTCTACTCATCACTCATTAGACCCATTATAGAGTACAACTCCCCTTTTGGTATGTACCTCACAAGACATCTACAACAACTGGAAAGGTCGCAAAAATACCACATGAAGAGGATTACTGGCCTCAAACAGATGCCTTACCCAGACCGTCTCAAAAAACTCCAGCTTTACTCCGTCGCATATCGCCTACTCAGAGGCAGTCTCTGCCTAACATACAAAGCTATGTCAATTCCAGAGCTGTTGGACATGCTCCACTTAAAGAAATCCCAATCCCTCCGAGCTATACGCTCTAGGGACCTAAACCTTGTCACCACAATAAACAGAACATGCTGGAGGTATAGATTCCTGTCCCAGAGACTTCCCATACTCTGGAACAGACTACCTATCTATGTCAAACAGAGCTCCTCATTAGCACTCAAGAAAAAATCTTGATGATTGGACGGGTAATAGGAAATTCACCCCAGGGATCAATTCTGTGGTTCTGCTTGACAGGGACACAGGAAAATAATTTTGTTGGGTGACGAAAGCCAGGGTACCTTTTTGGCTAGGCTTGTATAGGCCCTAGGGCTAATAGCCTAGTACCTACCTATGAACCTACTTATGAACCTATGTGGAAAATACATAAAGAGAGCTGCAAGTATAGAAAACTTCTTGAAGAACCTCATGGTGATCAGGATCGAAAGCAGGAATGGTTAGGCAAGTTCAAACTAAGACATGAAAAGTTGTTATTGGCGGCCCAAGATAGTGGGCTATGTACATATTGCTTTACAAAGTCTATAGAAGATATGGGAGAAACAGGCCAATGTATTTTTTTTAATACAGAATTGGAAAGTAGTCACACATGCCATTGCTGGTTGTGACATATCACTTCATTCATTGATGACATCCCACCCATCAACCACCTCCAGAAGACTCTTGGAGGTTTGGACTTGGTCATGGTTACATGTTAGGGCATTTGCTCAGACAAAGCCTCCGCTTTGTTATCCTTATGTGCAAACTCGATCTGTGGAGATTAAGGGAGGGGCACTATGGGTAACGTTGGCTTGAGGGTTTTGGGCTGGCGGGGACTTGTTGTGTTGCCGAGTCGGTTCCGAGGATGGAGCCGAAGCCCATCCATCGTGAATGAATGAAGAACAACAACACAGATGGAACGTTATGGTAAGAACATAACTTATTTTTATTGGACTTTTAGCAGGCATGCTCCTTTTACTCATTCAGTTCTGGCTGCTTGATTTGGTAGGTATTCCTGTTATTCGTTCAGAAGCTTCATTACTTAAAGAACCATAAAGGCAAAGATTCAGTCCACATTGTCAAATCTTGGTCACATGCTTTCCCAGATATTCAAGCCTCTGCTTCTTTTATTTTATAGGTTTATATGTAGTTAATACGCATGCTATTTGAGGAGCCCAACCCAGTTCTTCATTTTCAAAAGAGCATTAACAGGTTAAGTGACTCAGAGTTGTTTAGTAGGCGAATGAAAAGTATGCACTCAAAGAAACTGTAGCTTAAGACTATAAAATAATACTGTGTGTTTCTAGGGACCCTCAGAGGCTGAATCAGTCAGCCCACTTAATTTTTTTTGTAGGCATCCAATATTCCAATATGTCAGTGTTCCAATATTTTAATATCTTGGCATGTGATTCAAGCCATCTGTAATCCCAAAGGCATATAATAGCACCTCTGCCACCAATTTAATATGTGATGGTCAGGATGTACTCTGTGTCTACATTGCTGACCACCAAATAATGTGCAAGGGGTGATTGGCCTTAACAGTGTATTGCAAATAGGCATTACTTATTTGGGATATGAACACAATTTGTAACACCCATCCTACTCAGCAGTTGCTCTCTGAACTTAAGAGTTCACTTGGAATGGGAAGAGTGCAGACCTCTCAACCTCGAAATGCAAGAAATCTGGACAAAGCCTGACAAAATAGGGGGACAAATGCCCAAACATAGGTAAAGATTTTAAATATTGCTCTTACAAACCTAGAAAGTTGTTAGAGTAACAGGGGTTGTGTTAACATATATGTTATGAAGGATTTGAAATCTGAAATTCAAATGTATGTCGTTATTTGGTGATTTGACAAAAAAATCCCACAAATTTTATAAGGAACAATTCAAAAATAAGAGGCAAAAATCTGGACATTCTGCGAAAATATGGATAGTTTAGAGGTATGGAAGAGTGGCATGTAAGCAAGCAGGTAGAGTGTTTGATATTCTTGCAGATACTTAAATTGGAAATTATACTGATGATGCAGTAGATTGCATATACACTCTTACATGCAGCCTGGAGGCAGGTGCATGGGGATGGCAGTGGGAAATAGACACAGCCAGAGCTCACACGTCCAGCTGCATTTGGTCATGTGGTTAATTCACAGGATGAGCTAGTTGTAGCAGCATATTTGAATCTGAGCCGCAGCTGTCCAGATGTTCTGAATTTCCTCTAGAAAGGGCCATTCCCTCCCACCCCCCTTTAGTTACCTGTTGGACTGATTAACACACATTATCCAGCCATTTTTCCCATTTGTGTCACTGCTTATTAGGAGAAAAGAGAACTAAGCATCTGGATGTCAACCATCTCCTTTCAGAGTGGAGTGAATATGACTCTTCGTAATGTCTTATTTTGGAGGTCAGGTGAATGATAGGAAGCCAAGAAGGACTAGAAAATGTGGCACATGTGCTGATATCTGATGCTGAGGAGTATCTTGTGCCATGCCTTCATCTCATGTGTGTCCTTCTAAAGAAGAGACTGGCAGGATTACTTATACTCTCTGCATGCTTTGCACCCTGTACTTGTGCATATCAAAATCAGATCTTTTACATGGCCCTTTTAGGTGCTGTAGGAACGAAGATGGGAATCCTGTTGTTTACCAACAGTTAAGCTGTATATCATAACTAGAAGATTGATGACTTGCATCGACTGACATCTGTAATGTCGCAGCTGGTTAGGTCAAAGTTTGAGTTCTGTGATAGAGAAATGCGAGAAGGTGAATTTTGTTGGTGTGGTCTCACTTTGTGTGGCTTCAAAGTTGTGCAAATTGTTGTGTGGAACCTGCAGAAAAAAGAAGTCATGTAATTGTAGAAGTGCAAAGCAGCTGGGCCAGGAAGCCATTAACACCTTGCCAGTACTGGACTTCAAAGATAGCTGCACACTGATCAAGAAATTTTGGTACATCCCTCCAAGCTGGGAAATAATCTGTCAAGTAAAGATTTTAAAACAGTACTGAAATTACAAAGAATAATAAGTGTGGTGTTCTACTCGCTGAAATTCCTACGACCGTCACACATACTCTCTGAAATTCCTACAACTGTCACACAAGGTGTTAAAAGAGCTACAGTAAAAACAGGATCAAGGAAACTCAGTCACCAAAACAACTGTAATTATGCACATTCATGTTTTTTAATAAAATACTTCATCAGAGCTTTAAGCAGGTTTGCAAACAAGCCACTTATCTAGTTTGTCATGTTGTCACAGTTGTCAAATAGATTGCCAATGAAATACCAGTAGTTCGGGGTCCAAAGATGAGAAGTATGTAAGGCCTTCAGAAGGGAACATCAAAGTCACCATTGTGATAGAAATAGAAGATTAATAATCCTGCACCTGCAGCTTATAATACAAGCAGCTACCACTAAAATGGCAAGCTCATGCCTCGTGCGATACTTATTTGGTTCTTTATAAGTTAACATCTAAGAAAATACATTCACTCTTGTTTAATCTTTTTGAGGAAAATGAATTTAACTACACAGACTGATTTAACAAGAAAGCAAAAGCTACTTTAACCATGGATTTTCATTTTTCAAAAGTGAGATCTAAAATAATGTAACAATACAAGAAGGATAAGCAAAAAACAGTCCCTATTTTCTGCATCTAAAGGCACAAAGCTTGCAATCAACCGAGCGATCACCAACCAAGAGGTGCAGACCGGTACTGGGACGCAGAATGTTTTACTAAGGGCAGGCCAAACAAATAATTATTAAGGGTAGTCAACAACATTTCTGTAGTCCAAAGCAGACTTCTGAGACATAAAACGTTTTGAGGTCGTGAGTGAAGGATTCCACGACACACTCTGCACCTCGTGGTTGGGGATCACTCGGGGAAGTAGCAGAGGAAACAGCAATTAGGATTAATTACAACACTGATGGATGACACAGATCACAGCAAACACAAAAATTATGAGGGGCTTCCGTTCCTGCCAGCGAGTAGATGAATCGCCGACTTGCATCTCTCCTCTCTGATAAGCACAGGCAACCACACAAACCAACGGACTCATCTGCCTTCACACACACAGCATTCACTCACACACAGACACTGGCTGAATGGGTATCCCGATTACTTTATCTTGTGCATATGCACATATCTTGCCCTTCTTTACGATAATGGCCACATTAGTCTTCCACTCTGTAGGTTCTCTAAGTGTTTTTTTCCACTGCAGTTCCTGTTAAGATCTTCTCCCAGTAATTATGTTTTCCATTCACTTCAGTTTCTGTTCAAGTAATTAGTGGTACTGTCCCTGGAGCTAACACTACCTGTGTAGCATCAGAACTTATTTAAATGGGATAGCCTCCTGGCAGACTTCCTAAACATGTAAAAAAATCACTCAGCAGATTCATGCAGAATGTCATTACTAGCTCTATCCAATATTCAACATGGCAATGCAACCGTTTACTGTCCCTGTAGACATTTAGTCTGTGTGCATATACTGAATTTGTGTTCTCAATTCCTAACTTTGTGCCCATAGATTAATAAAAGAATTAACTTACTTATTCAGAGCAACAGACTGCAGTGGTGGTGCTGCGGTAGCGTTGTCGCCTCACAGTTAGACGTTGCCTTTCGATTCTCAGTTAGAGCGTCTTCTGTGTGGCGACATGCGTGAATGGGCATTCCTTCGTTGAAGGTTGTACGTTAGGCCCGGCAAGCCAGCACGTAAAACTCTAATGCCAATCATTAGTGGACCGGAATTCTGCTGTGGCGACCCCTAACTGGGAAAAGCCAAAAGACACAAACATTCAGAGCAACTGTTTGAAAAAAAAGATCTCAACCTTTTTATTTCTATTTTCAGGCATCAGTAGCTTTTGATTCAGTCATTTTACTTGGTATCCTGTCTATCTTTGTGTTGCGCATACCGCTCTCTTTTTCGGTGCCTATTAGTCCCAATGCTTTAAAATATTTTTAGCTATAATACCCAATTTAAATTAAAAACATAAATTGCCAGTAATTATTTTACAGTGTCTCTAAAGTAAGTTCATTACTTCATACAGCAACTCCATCAGTTAATAATGCCTACAAATAGCTCTTTCTTATGTTTTGGCTCTGTAACAAAGCACATTTATTATTACTCTTGATTTCCCTTTTGCTCATATTTGCAAAATGATTATTTTGCCAGACCTTCTTCTTCGTCCTTCTTTGTCCATATAACCAACCTGGGTCCATGAGGTTTGAACTGTGAATGTGCCATACTTTCTCTACATCTCATCTCTTTTTGGTCCCTATTAGTTTAATTGAACTCTCACTTTGTATTCCACGTTCACTTTTTTTAAAAATCGATGTCAAATGTAGGGGCAGTTGAGAATTATACTAATTGGTTAGCTTCCACATTCTTGTGGTGCCTGTTACAGTCTGTACAGCATTCACGCGTGAGCACACACACACTTGCATTGCTCATTCACTCTCAACTTTGCAATCAGCACTTTCATACTTAATACATTCAGGCACGCATTCACTCACACACATGCAGGCAGAAACAACACGAGATGAGAAAAAAAAAGCACGGACACGGAGTTACTACACAAAGAACTGAGCAAACTTAACAAAAAATAGTAGTTCTCCTTCCAGGAATATTGCCTTCTGCTGCACACAAGGAATTACTTGCTCCAGTCGAGTTTTTTGTCCGGAAGGAAACAGAGGTTGTAAAAGAGTTCCCCAACAAGCTGATAATGGGCTGGCCGGCATAAATGTCTACATCACAGTGTGGGAGGATTTACTCTAGAGGGAACTACTGATTTGACTGTGTCGAAGATACATCACAAAGGGGGAGACAATTTGGAAATGAAAGGATGCAATACTGATACACGGGGGATGGGCTTTCCTGCCCTACGTTATGGAAAGGTAGATATGTAGAACTAATAAGTGTGTTTGTGGATTGTCGCCGCTGAAGATGGCTGGGATGAGTTCTCAGGGATATATCATGACTCGCAGTTGAGCTAAAATGTGTGTAAGCCCGGAGTTTTCCTTTAAGTTGTTTGCTAGCTATTGCCTCTCCCCAGAAGTATTTGGTGTCACTTGTATACAAGTCTTTGATAAGATTGTATTTACATTCCAACTAATCAGTTGCTTTTTTACATCGATAAGACTTTTCTATTGGCTGGTGATTTATTACTCCTGTTTCTTGATGTCTATTTATTCTACAGATTTTTATGTATAATGTTATTTTCTGAAGAAACTCCATTCATCTATTAAAGGAACAAAATGCTCAAACACCTGTTTGTTGTGCGATTGTTATGGAATTGGTGGAAAAGTTTGTTTTTTATATATATATATATATATATATATATATATATAGTTTACCTTGAAAAACATGAACACGAACATGTTGAATGGTTAGAATAGCGAGGAATAATGTCGTGAGATGGAATGTTGGCTAGTCAGATTGTCGGCAGCTGACACGTCGAACTCCGATGCCACCCAACTGAATACTGGACCTGTGCCCCCCCCACCCCCGGGACCCATGGTAGCACTTGTTCCTGAGTCCAGAGCAGTAGGGAATTCTGGTGCATTTAGGTGCTGGATTTGGTATACAATCCGTTCGCTGATATGTGTTCGTGGGGTTGTACATCACAGTTTTTAGTGCGTCTGTATTAGTTTTCATTAATCCGTTGTTCGCACATACATTGTGCGACTATTTATAGGTAACCCTATATATATATATATATATATATATATATATATATATATATATATATATATATATATATATATACATATATATATTTATTTTATTTTACATTTGTTGACCGGGCTAGTCTAGCGGGACATGTATCCGTTTTCAGTAGAGGCCCGGGGAGAAAAGCTCCAGTGCAGGAAATAAACAATGATTTATCACATAAAGCATTAATATGAGTAAACAATACAAGGTAAAAAGGAAATCAATTTCAACACAAAAGAAATACTAAAAATAGGAGATAAACTTATAATACATACTACTGAATTAGACTTATAAAACAGAAACAATAACACAAGATGAAGTTACACAGACAGATAAAAAGGTTACTGGTAGAGCGTAATTCTCAGATATAACTCTCAAACTATTGAAAGTGTTAGTGAGGAGCTCAGTAAGGGGAATGGGGAGGAAAATTAGGTGAATGAGGACATGATTTCAGTCGGGATTAGCACAAGGACACAGCCATTGGGCAGGATTCAGGAAGGCTTACACGGAGTTTAAGAGTAGTGTAAGCCTCCGTGTAAGCCTCCCGATCCAGGAAAAGCCCAAACCTCCATGTAAGAGACAGCTAACACGTCTCTTACACGGACAGGGCGTGGAAATGCTCAATACCTCATTTGCAGCTCAAAGATATGCAAATGAGGTATTTGAGCGATCCAAGAAGCCTAAACCAGTCCATGTAACGGACGTGTTAGCTGCAGAAATGTACTCAGCTGACAACTGAGTACATTTCTGCAAAATTGACAACGGAGCTATGTCAGCTCCAAATAAAGGGTGCATATGTTTCATTTAGCATGCCAATGGCCAAATATGTGGCCAGTGGCATGAAAAGGTGTTGCAAAAGTATTTTAAATAACTTTTTTTTTTTCCGTGGGATTTTGATGTTTAACTGCAGCACACACCCACGCAAACGGGGTGCGCTGCCTAAAACTGAAAACCAAAGCTTATAAGCCCACAATTGTGGGATTTATGTATTACATGGAATGTCAATGGAGGGACTAACAGACCAAAAACAATATGGCCTCCGTGTAGTGGTTGTCAAGGGGGGAAGCTCCGTGTAAGACATGTAACTAAGCATTACTAGGCAATCCTATGTAAATGAGGGTTACAATACTGAATCACACTGCCACATAGGTAATGAGCACTTTCTGAGTAGTGTAAGAGTTACAGAAGGGGGAGGAACAGAGTAAGAGGTAGGTGACATCACGGGGGGGAATGATAGAAATAAATGTATCAGATTGGAGGGCAATGTAAGGTGACAGATGACAGACAGACATCAGGGAGAGAGGTGTGTCCCAACAGAACACTAGGAAAGTCAAGAAATAGAGGGTGCACACTATCCCTACACTCAAACTTTCTTGATATACATGCATGCGCGCGTGTAAGGCAGGTTCAACGTGTGGGAGCGTGTTGCAAACCGTTTACAACGGTTTGCGCGGGCGTGCACGTGTGTAAGGCTGTGTGCGTGCGTTTTAACATGAATCAGCTAAGTTCACACCGTGTAAGGATGTGTGCGCATGTGTAATACCGTGTAAGGATGTGTGCGCGCGTTTAAGTAACTGTGAGCATGCTTAAGCTGGTGTGCACATTGCTCCCCCTGAGGAAACAGAGAGGAAACAGGAAACAACCAGAATACAAGGAAGCTGCCAGAGGATACTGCTGGAGTTAATTGGTGGAAACAATTGGAAGCAGGCAATTACACAGGCAGACTAGAAGCCCAACCCAGCACTTAAAACACTGCAAACAGCAGTGCAGGGTGTTTCTCACAAGAGATACTGCAAGAAAGTAAGCTATCAGAATTGAAAACTGAAAAAAGCTGAACTCAGAGCAGAAATGCTAGGGGCTGCCATAGCTGTTATAATCAGGCATAGGCGAATTGCTGAGGGTGGTGACAATGCAGATGCTGACAGACAACCTAGAGTGAGGAGAAGGAGAAGAGTATACAGGCCCAGGGTCACCTACCATGGGTTACATGAGCTGGAGATAGTAGAGCGCTACAGAGTGGACAGAGACCTTCTGCAGCAAATTGTTGAGCTGTTCAGGCCACGCCTCACACACAAAACCAACAGAGGGGAACCCATCCCAGTGGAAACCAAGGTATGTGTTGGCCTAAGAATACTAGCAACAGGTACCTTCCAGAGACCAACTGGTGATATGATGGGGATATCACAGGCATCAGCCTCCAGGGTACTGCACCAGTTCCTGGATGCCATGTCAGCACATGTCGGTGATCATGTATATTTCCCCAATGCCCGTGAGGTATTGGCCAGCAATATGCGTCTCTTCCAGCAAATAGCGGGATACCCTGAGGTACTGGGTGCAATAGACTGCACGCACATACGCATCAAAGCACCAGCCGGTGAGCAGGGTAGAGCCTACATTAACCACAAGGGATTCCCCTCCATCAACTGCCAGGTCATGTGTGATGCCCAGGGCATAATAATGAATGTGTGGGAGCTACCACGATTCCCACATCTGGCATCTGACGCAGCTGTACCAATCATTTTGGTGGGGGATGCAGGTTATGCACTTGAGCCGTGGCTGATGACACCCATCAGAAATGCACACACACCTGAACAGGAATGCCATAATGAGGCACACGCACAAACACGTAATTTCATAGAGCATGTGTTTGGGCTGCTCAAGTCACAGTTCCGGTGTCTGGACACATCTGGTGGAGCCTTGCAGTACACACCAACTACATGTACCCAAATGATCATGATATGTGCTATGCTACATAATATGATCCTGCGGAAACAGCTGCAGCAGGACCAGCATAGGGCTGGGCCAAACATACCCCCACCATTGCCAAGGCCACCACAGGCAGAGGGTGACTTGGAGGAGGAACAATCTGACCTTGCCCCAGTAGGCAGAAGGAGGCGTGCCCAGTATGCCCTGGCCTTGGCAAAGAGGCAACGCATAGCACATACACTTGGTCAGTAGGAACACTGGGACTGATACCCGCTCTGACTCACTCATATAGTAACAGGGATGCCTAACATGACACAACCTACTTCCAAACATGTACAGGGAGTGTAGTATGTGCATCCGACAGAGGCAGCCCTGCAGCACCACCTGAGGCATGAATGCCATGTGTTAAGTAATGTAACACCATGTACCATATGCACACCTGAGGACCCTGACTAACATCCACCCTCACCAATCATAAACCACAAAAACACAAACCCACCTTCATAGGTACCACAAGGGATAGGAACCTAGATGTAATGCTACCCAATGCCAAAAGTATAAACAGCAAGATGCGTGCAGTGTAAACGCACACAGTATAGAGAATGTAGATATCAGTGCTGTAATAGAAAACTGGATCAAAGCCCACATCAGCACCCTAACACTACCAGGTCACACCTCATACAGTGATGTACATGTGCAAAAAACATGGAACAAGCTACAAAACGAGGGTGACTAGCAATAAATGGATAACCACACCCCCATGTTGGTACCACAACAAGAAGCAACATGGATTAGCCATGGTCAAATACCAATTGCTAAAACTGCCTACTACTATATAGCTTGCTGCAGACCACTGTCCTAATAGCAGGAACTGCACCAGGCCTATGTTCATAGGTTCATACTAGGCTATCTGCCCTAGGGCATTTATAAGCCTAGCCCAGAGTTTTGTGGCTTCTGCCACCCCTTCAGTTTGAAGGATAATATGCCCATTATTTTGCTGTGCCTCTGTCAAGCAGTGACACTGAGGTTATCCCTGGGGTATACCTGTGATCTCCCATCCATTGGTCAAGATTTCTCTTGAACAAAGCCAGCGAGGTGCTCAGCCTCACATGTACCAGGATGTTGTTCCACAGCATAGGGAGTCTCTGGGTGATGAATCTGTCCCTCCAGCACGCCCTATTAATAGCCGTGTTGAGGTTTCAGTCTCTTGCCCTTGTAGTTCTGATGGATTTAGAGGTTTTGAGGTGAAGCATGTTCATTAATTCCGGGTTGGACATGGCCTTGTATGTCAGACACAGGCCACCTCTGAGCAGACGGTAAGCAACTGAATAGAGCTGGAGTTCCTTCAGTCGGGCAGCATAAGACATATTTTTGAGACCCTTTATCCTTCTGGTGAGGAATGTTTGGGGCCTTTCCAATTGCTGCAGGTGTCGGGTCAGATACATTCCGAATGGGGCATTGTACTCAATCATTGGTCTGATGAGTGATGAGTACAGGGGAACAATGACCTCCCTTGATCTAGATGTGAATCCCTGCATGATCAGGTGGGCAATGTAGAAGGTCTTCCTAACTACTTTGGCAACGTGAGTGTCAAACGAAAGGTTACTGTCAACCTGGGTGCCCAGATCCCTGATAACCTCTTCTGTGCTTAGAGGATTGCCACCTATATGGGAACTAGGGGTAACCTTGTTATTCCCGAAGGGTATGACTATGCATTGTTTAGCGTTTAACTTTAGGCCATGGCTCTGGCACCAGTTATCCATTTCTATGATTCCCATCTGAAGGATGTCTGTGTCAGATGGGTTTTCAACTATGGTTCCCAGTTAGCAGTCATCTGCAAACTTTGTCAGCCATAATCCTCCTGTGTTTGCTTGTACTTCTGAAAAGTAGATGCCGAACAAAAGTGGGCCCAGTACTGAGCCCTGTGGGACACCACTTGTGACAGGCTTGGAGTGTGACATGGCGCCAGCAACTCTGACCCTGTGGGTTCTGTCACTTAGCCAGTTGGCAACCCATCTTGTGACGTATGGGTTTACATTTAAGCTGGTGAGTTTGTCAATGATACCCAAGTGGGGTATTGTATCGAAAGCCTTTGCCAGGTCAAGGTAGGCTGTGTGGACTGCCTTGCCCTCGTCAATGGCCTTGGTGACTGTTTCGAAAAAGTCAACCAAGTTTAAAAGGCATGATCTGCCCTTGACAAAGCCAAACTGGGTTGGATCCAAAGTCTGCAAGTCCCCTATGTCTTCATTTATGAGTTCCATTATGATCCTCTCCATAGCTTTGCAGACCAGGCTTGTCAAGCTGATGGGACGGTGGTTACCGGGGTCGGTGGAGGCACCTCCTTTGTGAAGTGGGACCACCGTTGCTGTACGCCACTCCTTGGGTATGTATCCTGAGGTGAGGCTAAGATTAAACAGCTGCCCTAACTGCGGGTTTAATTCCTCATTGAGTTCGTGGAGCACACAACCGGGGACACCATCTGGTCCCATGGATGCTGTGTTTCTCACCTTGGATAGAGCAGTTCTCACCTGAGCATTTGAGATGTTTGGGGGGCTACAATCCTCTTGTATAGATATCTCTCCCTTTGGGGGGGGGAGAAATCTGCACTGAACCTGTCAGCCAGTATGTTGGCAATGTCTGTAGGTTCAGTGATTTTTACATCATTTTGAACTAATTCTGAGCATATCTGGGAGTCTCCTCCCAGGTTTCTAACATAGCTAAAAAAATGCCTTATGATTGTCTTTTGAGTCCTTAGCGAGTTTTCTCTCAAAATTTGCCTTGGATGATTTTATGGGAGATCTCAGTTTTTTACTTATAATGAGCAGGGGTGTCTTTCCTTCTACGGATTTTGCTCTATCTTGTAGTAGCTCCTTCCTTCTGTTGTAGAGCTTGTTTATGGCTGGGGTCCACCAGAATGGATGCTTGCCTTTGGTACAAAGAGTCTTTGTTTTGTTTGGGATTGCCTGATCCATGCATTCCTGGAGGTGCTGGTAGAAGGCATTTGTAAGTGATTCAGCGGCTTGGGTAATGGTTTCCGCTGGCTTGGGGGCCTTGAAAGAGACCACACCAGTCTTTAGAAGTGTGAAGTCAGCTTTTGAGAAGTTCTTCACTGTGGTCTTTTTTATCTGGGGAGGGGGCAGGATGTGGACTTCCAGTGAGATTAGTTTATGATCTGATCTCACCAATGATGGGTATACTTCTGGTATTGCACATTGTGACCCCATGTTCGTGATGATGTGATCTAGTATGTTTTCTCCTCTTGTGGGGATGGTGACTAGTTGTTCCATGGCATTTGAGTTTATGAACTCTAGGAACCTTTGGGCTAGAGTGTTGGGGCTTGAGTAGTGATCCCAGTCTATATTTGGATAGTTGAAATCACCCAGTATGATGGTGTTTGGAGATACATTTATCCCCTCCAGTGTTTTCAGGAAAGCTGTGTGAGGTTCCTGAGTTTGAGAGGGTCGCCTGTAACATGCTACAAACTGCAGAGCAGTCTTGCCTATGGTTAATTGCACCTGGATGGTCTCCGATGCATCGTGTGTTGCCACCAACCTTGAGGTGAGGGTGTCCTTGATGAATATGGACACCCACCCTCCTTTCTTGGTGTTGTCTGGATTTTGGGGCCGGAACGCATGATATGAGGTAACACCTGATAGTGCCGGGGTGCTGTCAGGAGCCTTGAACCAGGTTTCAGTCACAGCACAGACATCAATGTTCTCCATACTGAGAAGGGCTTCGAGTGCGTGCATCTTAAGGTTGAGACTTCTGGCATTGAGCAGCATTACCCTTAGTTTATTTCCTTTTTTGTGTTCTAGGGTGGTAGGTTTAGAATCTGAGCCTTGCCTAAAAAAGGCACAATGGGGGTGGCAAGAGCCTTAGCCAAAATTCGGAAGCCCACGGGTGACAGGTGCAAGCCATCCCTTGTGAATCAGCGTGGCTTGTCCAGCATGTCATCCCAGGCAGACAGACATTGGATCCCCTTTGAATGACACCATAGTTTAAGCCAATTATTACAGCTGATCATCTTGTCTCTGTATTGTAGCATCATTCTTGGTGAAGGTAGGATATTGCTCAAGGTCAGGGTCATACCTGCCTGGGCTACATAATCAGAGAGCTCCTCTATGTCTCTTTTCATGTAGTCCAGGGAGGTACATCTCAGGTCGTTTACACCAGCATGGACAATGACTGAGTCATACTTGTACTTGCAGTTGAGTGCCTGAGTGCTTGCATTATGTGGTGGATTCCAGCGCCCGATAGGCAGCTTACTGTGACCTTCTCCTTACTCAATCTGGTGAGCGGGACGTCAGTGTGTCTGACTATGGAGTCACCTATGACGAGTGTGTCTGGCATTGTGTTTGGTCTTAAGGGCTGTGAATGTTTGGCACACTGACTCTGTGGTCTATGTGTTGCATGTGCTGTGCCCTGTGGAGGCAGTTGTTTGGGTGTCTGCTTTGGTGGCCTCTGCTGTTATGGTAGATTTCTGATCAGAGCCTCCGAGTATGTCTTTGTGTGTTTATGTGTATGATTTGAAGTTGTGATAGTGCTATGTGAGACTGGGTTTGTGGTGTGTGTGGTTACCTTCTCCTCCTTTCTGGTCTTGCCAGTCCTATGTTGAGAGAGCTCAGCCTCCAGTTTGGCTATATAGTTGCATCTCTTGCATGTATTTGTGTTTTGTGGGAGAAGGAGAGGGTTGTCTGTGTACATGAGGCAATTGTAATATTGCCTCAATATTCCCAGGTTCACCAGCTGAGCAGGAGAGGACACTAGCAACTGATCCCTTGACATGCTAGAAGGAATAGACAAAAAACTGTTGGAATACAGGAAGATATCAAGCCCCCCAAACCACATTATATTGCTTGACTGACAATACCTACACATACACCATAGTTTCATAGTTTCATAGCTTACTACTTGACTATCTGCCCTAGTGCATTCATAAGCCTAGCCATAGTGATGTGGCTATTGCCACCCCTTATAGTGGTAATAAGTGTACAGAGTAGATTCCGAATATTGTGCCTCTCACTTAGTAGTGACACATTATGACCCCCTTACATAATTGAATAACTTGACTGTGCCTCTGTCTAGTAGTGACACAGGGAGGACCCCTGGGGTAAACCTACAATCTCACATCCAGTTGTCCAGATTTCTCTTGAAGAGAGTCAGTGAGGGACTCTGTCTAACATGAACTGGGATACTCTGCTAGAGTGTGAGAAGCCTCTGAGTTATGACTCTGTCCCTCCAGCATGTCCTATACATGTATGTGCTGAGGTTCAAATCTTCAGCTCCCATGGTTCTGGTGGATTTGGATTGTTTGCAGTGGAGCATGTCCACCAAATCCTGATTGGACATGGTCTTGTATGTCAGGCATAGGTCACCTGTAAGTATGCGGTATGCCACTGAATAACGCTGGATTTCCTTTAGTCTGGAAGCATATGACATGTGTTGTAGACCCCTGATCTTCTTGGTAAGGTACTTTTGGGGTCTCTCCAGCTGTTGCAAGTGCTGGGTGAGGTACATACCAAATGGGGCTTTGTATTCAATCATGGGCCTGATAAGGGAGAAGTATAGTGGTACAATGACCTCCTTTGATCTGGATTGAAAACCCTTCATGATAAGGTGGGCAAGATAGAAAGTCTTTCTAACCACTTTGGCAACATGGGTGTCAAACGAGATGTCACTATCTACATGTGTCCCCCGGTGTCTGATTTGTTTTCTGTGCTCAGTGGGTTGCTGTCTATGTATTGATTTGTGGGTACTTTGTTCCTCCCAAAGGGGATGACTACACATCAGTTGCATTCAGTTTCAGGCCATGATTCCGGCACCAGCTATCTGTCTTTGTGACGGCATTCTGTAGGATGTGTGTGCCGGCTGATGTATTCACTATGGTGCCTAGGTTGCAGTCATCTGCAAACTTTGTCAGCCACAACCCTCCTATGTTTGCTTTCACATCTGAAAAGTAAATGCCAAATAAGAGGGGTCCCAGGACAGATCCTTGTGGGACACCACTTGTGACTGGCTTTGAATCTGACAAGGCACCTGCAATGTCGACTTTATGGGTTCTGTTTCTTAGCCATTTTGCAAACTATCCTGTGACATATGACTTTATATTTCAGCTGTTGAGCTTGTCTATGATGCCTGAGTGGGGTATTGTGTCAAAGGCCTTAGCCAAGTGCAGGTAGGCTGTGTGGACCGCGTAGTCCTCATCAATGGCCCTACTGACAGTTTCAAAATAGTCAACTAGGTGCAAAAGGCAGGATCTGCCCTGTACAAAGCTGAACTGGGTGGGATCAAGGGTCTGTAGGTCACCAATGTCTCTGTTTAAGAGCTCCATAATGACTCTTTCCATAGCTTTGCAGACAAGGCTGGTTAAGCTTGTGTGGTGGTAGTTCCCGGGGTCTGTGGAGGCATCTCCTTTGTGGAGTGGGACCACTGTTGCTGTACGCCAGTGTTCAGGTACATATCCTGTAGCAAGGCTAAGGTTAAATAGCATTTGTATATACGGGTTTAGCTCCTTCTAGTTCACATAGCATGCAACTGGGGATACCATCAGGTCCCATTGATGCTGTGTTCTTGTCTTTGCTGAGTGCGGCTCTCACATGGACATCTGAGATGACAGTGAGGTTACATTCAGCTGTGATGACTATCTTCTTTTGGGGGTGAGGGAGGGGGAAAATTGCACTGAACCTGTCTGCCAGAATGTTGCCAATATCTGTCAGGTCACTGAAATATATGTTGTTGTGTACCAACTCAGAGCATATCTGAGGGTTCCCACCCAGGTTTCTGACATAACTGAAGAAGGCAGTGTGGTTATCTTTATTGTCTTTGGTGATTTATGTCTCAAAGTTGACCTTGGATGTCTTTATGAGAGAATGTAGCTTTTTACTAGTGCTGATCACAGCTGCCTTCCCTTTAGGAGATGTAGCTCTGTCTTGCATTAGTATCCTTCATCTGTTATACAGTTTGTTTATGGCTGGGGTCCACCAGACAGGCCACTTTCTCTTGGTGGAGAGGGTCTTGTTTTTATTTGTGATTGCATGGTCCATGCTATCTCGGAGATGTCCGTAGAAAGCGTCTGTGAAGGAGTCACCATTGTGTGTTGTGGTTTCCACTGGCCCAGTGGGCTTAACAGATACCATCTCAGTCCGAAGAAGTGTGAAGTCAGCTTTTGAGGTGTTTGTCACTATACTCTTTGTATTATACTAGCACTGACACAAGTGTAGACAATTTCCCAGAATCCATCAAACAAAATGGACATGCAAAATGTAACACTTCCACAAGAGGGGTAAGCATACTGGATGTGATAATCAGAAATATGTGTACTGGGTGTCAAGATGAGAAGTGTATCCCTCACTGGTAAGACCAGACCATAGAGTAATCACACTGTAGTTACACATCACGACCTCAGTCCCTGGCCAGATTACCACAGTGAAACACATGTATAAAGCATAGCTTGCACCCCTACAAACCAATGTGGAATCCATGAAAAGCCCTGTGCAGATCCAGAATATGGGACACACTGCAGAACATGTTATACAGGCATACCATGAACACAGCCAAGAGTGCTTGGAGTCTGCAATCACAAACAACAAGACACAATGCCATACACCCAGGCATCTGGCATGCTGGACTCCATAAATTACTAAACCATTGAAGAGAATGAGGAAGCTACCACATGATAGATCAAACATGAAAAGTGAAGTAATCAGTGATCACTAGTATGGCAATAAAATGTGTCCACACATACAATCCACTAAGGCCAGGCAAAACAAGTAGAATCTGTGAATCCAGTGGCAATGTGACACCTGTCCCAAGTACACACACAACAACAACTCACCCCAATAAATACAAATGTATGTGATAGATGCAACCAGGTAGCCAAACCGGAGCCTGAGCACCCCCAAATCAGTACTGTCAAAACTAGTCAGGAGGACAAGGTAACCACATACACCACAAACCCAGTCCAACATAGACCTACAACGATTGTAAACCAAACACATAAACACAAAAACATTCCCAGAGGCCCTAATTACAAACACACAACACCAACACAAGCCTCCAAAGCAGACACCCAATAAAACAACCTCCAGACATAGCACATGTAACACATAGTACACAAAGCTGGTGTGCCAAACAGTCACAGGACAGAAGGAGAAACAACATGCCTGATACAGTTGTAATAGGTGACTCCATAGTGAGACATGCTGCTGTCCCAGGGATGGCTTGCACCTGTTACCCATGAGCATCTGGATATTGCCTAAGGCTTTTTCAACCTACAGAGATCCTTCCGTAGGCAAGGCCGAAAATACCAACCCACCACCATAGAAAACAAAACTGGAAAGAAACAGAAGGGTAATGCTGATCAATGCCAGATGTGTAAACCTCAATATGCATGCTCCTGAGGCCCTCCCCAGTATGGAGAACATTGATGTCTGTCCAGTGATAGAAACCTGCTGCAAGCCTCATGACAGCACACCAGCACTACCAGGTAATACGACATATCATGTGCTATGGCCACAAAACCTGTAACAAAACATAAAAGGAGGGTGAGTATCCATATTCAGCACAGACAGCCATACGTCCAGTTAACTGACAATGCTTATGTCATTGCAGTCCACCCATGTGCAACTAACTGTAGGCAAGACTGCTGTACAGTCTGTAGCATGCTACAGACCACACTCACACACAGGAACCCCACCCCACTGTCCTGAAGACAGTGGACAGTATGAATGTACCACCAAATACAAAATAAGGTACACACAAATTACCACATAGGTGGTAAACCATTATGTGTGGAAGGAGTAATCAGGGACCTAGTGACACAAGTGGACAGTCACCTGTTATGTGACAGTCACATCGCCAATTTGTCTAGGAAGACTGTCTATATTGGACACTGTATCATGAAAGGATTCACATCTACGTCAACAAAGGTCATTGTGCCCCTATACTGTTCCCCTATCAGACCATATTGTAATACAATGCCTCATTTGGGATGTACATTACCTGGCACCTGCAGCAGTTAGAAAGACCTCAAAGGTACCTCAGCAAGAGTCAGAAAGGGTCTCAAATATATCTCATATGCTGCCTGGCTGTAGACACCACAGCTGAATGCAGTCACATACTGCCTACACAGAGGCATTGTATGTCTGTTGTACAAGTCTATGTCCAACACAGAAGTAATGGACATGCTCCACCCCAGAAAACTCAAAGCCATCGGAGCTGTGTGAGTCAGAGATGTCAACCTTAACACATAATCAAATAGGATGTGCTGGAGGGACAGATACCTAACCCTGAGTCTCTCCACACCCTGGAACAGAATACCACTACATGTTAGGCAGAGACCCTCACTGACACTCTTTAACAGGAAGTTAGCAAAATGGATGGATAATTGTAGATGTACACTGGGGGTCTTTACAGTGTCATGTCCAGACAGAGGCACAGCTAAGTAAATCATAAATGGCCATAATATTCACATAGCAAGGGGTGGCAAAAGCCACACGCACTGTGGCTAGGCTTACAAATGCCCTAGGGTGGATAGCCTAGTATGAACCTATGAACCTATTATGATAAAAATTGTACAGGACACTAAGAATAACCCCAAGGCTGCTGCAACTGATGGTAGTAAGCGTGTTGTGAATTACTGGATATGCTCTGGATCACACAAATATTACAAACAACATACCAAACACACACACGTATTGCCAACATACATCCTGACAGGTGCAGTGCAACCCCCCCCCATAATGCCAAATATCTTTCCCAGCAGACTGCTGCCTCCCTGACATTATGTCAGCCTTACCACAGGATATGTACCCAAAGAGCAGTGTACAGCAACAGTGGTTGTTCTCAAGAAAGGTGTCGCCTGAATGGAAACTAAAAACAACCACCACAGAATCCTGAGCAGATTGGTCTGCACAGCTATGGAAAGGATCAGCATGTACCGCAGACATAACGATAATGGGGATCTATTGACACCCGACCCTACCCAGTGTGGGTTTATGAAGTGCAGACCCCGCCCCTAAACATGTGTGACTCAGATGAAACAGTGATTGAGGTCACTGATGAGGGCAATGTGGTCCACACAGTGTAGCTGGACCTTGCAAAGCCTTCCATACAATACCATACGTGTTCAATATAGATATGCTCACCAGCTTATATATACACCCCAATGTCACTAGAGGGGTTGCAAACCAGACCAACGACAGAACTGACATGGTCAGATATGCTGCAGCCATGTCAGACTACAAACCACATATAACAGGTATCCCACAAAGCTTGGTCCTGGGACCTTCCCCATCTGGTATATATGCCCCATAGGTACAGGCCAACATGTAAGGACTGTGCCTGAACATGTTTGCAGAGGACTACAAACCGCCTAACATATCTGACACTCCAGCTGACACAAGCATCCCACAAAAGGGCCACATAGAAACAGACAACCGGTGCCATAGCCATGTCAGCATGTTAAATGGAGAAAACTGTATAGTCAACCTTTGTGGATATACAGTAAGTGACCACCAATTACCACATAGGTGTTAACCCATTACATACTTAACATGTAATGACAGACCTGGGTACACAAGGTGATAGATATCCTGCATTGGACAAACATGTGGCTGTAGTGTTAACAGAAACAATCCATATACCAACCTAATCATGAAGGTTATGACATCTAGATAAGGGGAGGTCATTGTGATTCTGCAGTTATCCTTCATCAGCGTTACAAATGACCACAACAGCCCCTGTGGGGTGTACCTCAGCAGACACCTCCATCAACTGTAAAGTCCACAACAGTACCTCACCAGGAGTATCAAAGAGCTTGAACACATGTAATGTGTTGCCTGATTAAACAGAGTGCAACTCCACACACTGCCATGCTGGCCACCCAGACCCAAGCTGTGCCTGATGTAGAAAGCTATGTCCAAGCTGGAATCAATGAACATGCTGCACCTTGTACAATCTGAATGGCAGTGAGCTATGCACATGAGGGACCTGAACCCCAGCACTGACATACATAGGACAAGCTGTACTGCATTATCCATAACACAGAAGCCACCCCCACGCATGAGTAAACTACCAGTACAGGTTATCCATAGAGTCACTCGTTGATTCTCCTCAACAGGAATCCTAATGAGTGGATGGGAGATGGTAGATTTACCCTGGGTATCAATGTTATGTCACAGGTAGACAGAGGCACAGTATACTAAACAAGACATATGTCATGGCAAACTACACTTACAATGTGTCGAAGGACAAACACACTCCCTGACTAGCATTAGAAATGGCCTAGGGCACATCGGTAGTGTTTGCCAATGTACACCTATGTTGTGGAATACACTACTGATGTTGGATGAGGCTGTTGTAAGTAGTTCATATCTGAACATAATGCAACATGGTCAGATAGGTTCATAGGTTCATAGGTTTATACTAGGCTATCTGCCCTAAGGCAGTTATAAGCCTAGCCCAGAGTTTTGTGGTGTACGCCACCCCTTATATGGAAACAATACTGTGCCCATTAGTTTGTCGTGCCTCTGTCCAGCAGTGACACAGAGACAATCCCCAGGGTAAACCTATGATCTCCCATCCACAGGTCAAGATTCCTCTTGAACAGAGCCAGCGAGGTGCTCTGCCTCACATGGACCGGGATTGTATTCCACAGCATAGGGAGTCTCTGAGTGATAAATCTATCCCTCCAATATGTCCTACTTATATCCCTGCTAAGGTTTAAGTCACTTGCTCTAGTGGTTCTGGTGGATTTGGCGGTTTTGAGGTGGAGCATGTCCATTACTTCCTGGTTGGACATGGCCTTGCATGTCAGGCACATGTCACCTCTGAGCAGACGGTATGTGATTGAATAGAGCTGGAGTGTCTTCAATCTGGCAGCATATGACAGATGTTGGAGTCCCTTTATCCTTTTGGTGGGGGACTTTTGGGGTCTCTCCAATTGCTGCAGATGTCGGGTGAGATACATCCAGAATGGGGCATTGTACTCGATCATTGGTCTGATAAGTGAAGAGTACAGGGGAACAATGACCTCACTAGATCTGGATGTGAATCCCTTCCTGATCAGGTGGGCAATGTAGAAGGTCTTTCTAGCCACGTTAGCAACGTGAGTGTCAGAAGAAAGGCCACTGTCAACCTGGGTGCCCAGGTCCATGATAACCTCCTCTGTGCTTAGAGAATTGCCACCTATATGGTAGCTTGGGGTTACCTTGCTTTTCCCGAAGGGTATGACTATACATGTTGTGGCATTTAATGTCAGGCCATGGCTCTGGCACCAGCTATCAGTTTCCGTGAGTCCCTTCTGAAGGATATCCATGTCTGATGCACTGTCCACTATGGCGCCCAGTTTGCAGTCATCTGCAAACTTTGTCAGCCAAAGTCCTCCCATGTTGGCCTGTACTTCTGAGAAGTAGATGAAGAACAATAGGGGGCCAAAGACTGAGCCCTGTGGGACACCACTTGTGACCGGCTTGGAGTCTGACATAGCGCCAGCAACTCTAACCCTGTGGGTCCTGTCCTTAAGCCAGTTTGCAACCCATCTTGTGACATATGGGTTTACATTTAGGTTGGTAGGTTTTTCTACAATACCCGAGTGGGGTATTGTGTCGAAAGCCTTTGCAAGGTCAAGGTAGGCTGTATGGACTGCCCTTCCCTCATCAATGGCCTTAGTGACTGTTTTGAAGAAGTCGACCAAGTTCAAAAGGCATGATCTGCCCTTGACCAAGCCAAACTGGGACGGGTCCAATGTCTGCATGTCCCCTATATCTTTGTTTATGAGCTCCATTATGATCCTCTCCATAGCTTTGCAGACTAGACTTGTTAAGCATATGGGGTGGTAATTACCAGGGTCCGTAGAGGCACCGCCTTTGTGCAGATGTGCACAACTGGACCCTAACCAGGCTGTTGTGCACACTGTGGAAATGTAAAGCAGTGATAGGACTAATGCCCAGGATACTGTCCACCACAGTGAAAGTACTGAACCACTACACTATACAGTACTACAGTGTTAGGTCAGTATGAACGGATGTTGACAATTGTATGCAAGGTGTCCCATGCAAAACCTGCAGGCACAGTATAATCCCTGTTGTGTTCACACAAAAAGCATTTGGACAGTAACTACACAACATGGCACAGAACACACAACCATAAACTGGAGATATTTGTTGAAGGTCACACTCATCCACAAATGTGATGGGCTGCAGAGTTCAACATATGGAAAGCTCACACTGGGCATGCTCACACACTTTGATAAATGAGACATTTTTCACACAACATGCCATGGGAAGGCTGAACTGGGCATGCTCACACACTTAGTCCAAATGTTCCACTTAGCAACTGTGAAAACACACCAGAGGATGCTCATTCCCATTTCTAAACACTGATGATGTCAGCACCCTATACCAGGAGAAAAAAATTTTCCCAGTAATCTGAATAGCGTGCTCTGCTAATGCGTCCGTTTCTAGTGTCATAACATAGTTAGGTGGGGGTTTGAATCCAGAAAGTGTGTGTGAAGGGGGCTAAGTGTGTGTGTATGAAAGGAACATCCCTTTTGGCAACTGTGAAAACACACCACAGGATGCTCATTCCCCTTTCTAAACACTGATGATGTCAGCACCCTATAAGTATATCAGGAGAAAAGAAACCCCCCAGCAATCCGAATAGTGCGCTCTGCTAATGCGTCCTTCTCTAGTGTCATAACATAGTGAGGTAGGGGTTTGAATCCGGCAAGTGTGTGTGAAGGGGTGTAAGTGTGTATGAAAGGAACATCCCTTTTGGCAACTGTGAAAACACACCACAGGATGCTCATTCCCCTTTCTAAACACTGATGATGTCAGCACCCTATAAGTATATCAGGAGAAAAGGAATCCCCCAGCAATCTGAATAGCACGCTCTGCTAATGCATCCGTCTCTAGTGTCATAACATAGTCAGGTAGGGGTTTGAATCCAGCAAGTGGCAAGTGTGTGTGAAGGGGGGTAAGTGTGTATGAAAGGAACATCCCTTTTGGCAACTGTGAAAACACACCACAGGATGCCCATTCCCCTTTCTAAACACCGATGATGTCAGCACACTATAAGTATATCAGGGGAAAAGCAATATCCCAAAAATGCGAATAGCACGCTCTGCTAATGCGTTCGTCTCTAGTGTCATAACATAGTTCGGTAGGGGTTTGAATCCAGCAAGTGTGTATGAACGAAACATCCCTTTTGGCAACTGGGAAAACACACTACAGGATGCACATACCCCTTTCTAAACAATATCACAATTATTTATGGCTTTTGATTCCAGACATGTCACGTGTGTTTTGCCCACACAGAATGCCCATGTGTGCTGGTTGTTTCTCACAATAATGCATGACATCGATTAAACCAGTTATGGCAATGCACACATGATGTGTGTGTGTGCCAAATACACATATGTACCTGTGACCTTCAATAGTTACCATGTGTGATGCCTGCCACATGTGAATACATGGTATTTGCACAGGGTAACATTATGACTGTGGTCTTCTGTGCAGGTGCTGCATGTGGGATGTGTATATACAGTGTGAGATGTAGATGCTATCAACCTAGTAGTGAGGGATACACACCTGGTCTGGGGCATATAGTCTACATGTTGTTGATGAACAGGTGCTGCATGTTTTCACCTGTTGTGGGAGTGGTAAGACGTTGTTCCATAGCAATGCAGTGACCGCATGCTAAGAACCATTCAGCTAGGGTGTTGTAGCTACAGTAATTCATTAGCATTCAGTAATATGTCAACATTCCTGGTGAGGGTCTGATGCCAACCAAGGTCAGGGTTTTACCAGCCTGTGTCACTTGCTCAGTGAGCCCTTCCATGTTCCCTATCATGTATCCCAGTGAGGGACATCACACATCAGCTGTAGTGGCATGGACAATGACTGAGTCATATGTGTCCATGCATCTGACTGACCTGTATGCTTGTGTTATGTGGTGGACCATAGTGCCCAATGAGCATATCACTGTGACCTTCACCTTGTCCAGCCTGGTGAGCATGACCTCACTGTACTGGACAATAAAAGTACCTAACACAACCGCAGCAGTAGTGTTGTAGTACAGACTGTGCTTGTTTGGCACACAGGATTTGTGTGCTATGTGTTATGCGTGCTGTGTTCAGGCCTAACGTATGCCTGTGTGCCAGCTGCAGAGATGTCTGCCACTCAGGCAGGATGCAATCCTTAGGCTCCACGAATGGCCCGGTTTGTTTCTGTGCTTGTATTGCTGTCAGTGTAGGTCCACATCAGACTGGTATTGCAGTCACTGTAGTATTTCATGCCACCTGACAGGTTATGCCAGTACTGGGTTCAGAGTGCTTAGTCCACAGTTTGGCCATGTGTTTCCATCTCATACATGTGTTGTACATCCATGGGTAGGGGATAGGGTTGACTGTGTACATGTGGCAGCTGTGACATTACTACATGACTCACATATTCCACAACTGTACCATAGAGGTGACTGACAACTGACCTTTGCACATGCTACCATAGTATTGAGATTGCATTGGTGATTAACAGCACATAGGGCCAATGGTGAACAAGATACATAGGTCCATAGGTTCATACAAGGATATCTGCCCTAGGGCATTTATACACCTGGCCAGAATGTGTGTGGCTTTCACCATGCATTGTAAATCTATCTTGCTATGCCCTTTTCCAAGGTTAGTATACTGTGCCTCTAACAGTGACACATAAGTGATACCCAGGGTAAACCTACAATGTCACATCCAGTCATTAATATCCCTCTGGAAGATAGTCACTGAGTGACTCTGCCTATCCTCTATTGGGATAATATTCCAGAATGAAGGGAACCTCTGAGTTATGAATGTGTCCCTCCAGCATGTCCTATGTATATCACTCCTGAGGTTCAAGTCTTTCCAGTGTGTAGCCTGATGGGATCTGGATATTCTGAGGTGCAGCATGGCCATTAAGCCAGGGTTTGACATGGCTTTATATGTCAGGCACAGATTGCCTATGAAGAGGCAGTATGCCACTGAGTAGAGCTGCTGTTTCTTTAACCAGTCAGTATGTGGCATCTGTTTGAGCCCTTTGATTCTCTTGTTGAGGTACATATGTGGTCTTTCCAGTTGCTGCAGGTGTCTGGTAAGGTGCATGCCGACAGGGGCATTGTAGTCAATTATGGGCATGATGAGGGATGAGTAAAGAGGCACAATGTCCTCCCCTGATCTACATGTGAATCCCTTCATGATGATGTGGCCCATATAAAATGTTTTCCTAACCACTTTGGCCATGTTGTTGTCAAATGAGAGAATGCTATCAACCTGTGTACCCCAAGGTCCATAATTCCTTCGTCTGCACTTAATGGATTAACACATATGTGGTACTTTGTGGTCACTTTGTTTTTGACAAAGGGGATGACTATACACTTTTGGCATTCAGCTTGAGGCCATGGCTGTGGCACAAGTCGTGTGTTTCCAAGAGGCCCTTTTGGAGGATGCGTGTGTTAGCTGGAGAGTTGATTATGGCATCCGGTTTGCAGTCATCTGCGACTTGCTCAGCCACAGTACTTCCATGTTGGCCTGTACCTCTGATAAATATATACTGAACATGACAGATCCCAGAGCTGAGCCTTGTGGGACACCACTTGTAACTGGTTTTGAGGCTGACATGGCTCCAGCAATTCTAACCATGTGTGTTCTGCCCTTGAGCCACTGTGCAATATCTGTAGTGACATAGGGGTTAATATGTACACTGGTGAGCTTCCCTGGACTGCACAAGTGGGGTATTGTATCAAAGGCTTATGCAAGGTCCAGGTAGGCTGTGTAGACCACCTTCCCCTTGACAGTGGCCTTGGTGACTGTTTCAAAGAAATCAAACAGGTTTGAGAGGCAGGATCTGCTATTAACAAAGCCAAACTGTGTATGGTGACATGTCTGTAGGTCCCCAATATCTATATTTATGAGGTTCATGATGATCCTTGCCATAGCTTTGCAGACCAAGCTATTCAGACGTATGGGTCGAATAGTGTCCAGGATCCGTTAAGGCACCACCTGAATGTAGAGGGACCACTGTTGCTGTACACCACTCTTTGGCCACATATCGTGTAATAAGGCTGGGATTGAACAGTAGTGTTATGTCTGGGTGTAGCTCTTCTTGGGGTTCATGTAGGACACAGCCTGGGACACTGTCTGGTCCCATTGATGCAGTGTTTATTGCTTTGGAGAGGGCAGCTCTTACCTGAGCATCTGAGATGTCAGGGGGGGGGCAGCACTCTGCTGGGAGAAATATTTGCCCTTTTGGTGTGGAGGGGGGGAGAAGGTAGCAGTGAACCTGTCCACTAGGATGATGGCAATGTCTGTGTGTTTGGTATTTTGTGTGACATCTTGGACTACCTCTGAGCATATCTGGGTATTACCACCCAGATTCCTAACATAACTACAGAAAGCCTTGTGATTATCCTCAGTGTCTTGTGGAATCTTCTCTCAAAGATGGCCTTAGACAATCTTATGAGTGCCTGTAGTTGTCTTCTAATACTCATCAGTGATGTCTTCACATTTTGGGAGTTTGTTGTATCATGTAGTAGCTTCATCCTTCTATTGTATAGTTTGTTTATGGCTGGTGTCCAGCACACAGGACGTCTGCCTTTGGAGGATTGGGTCTTGCTTTTATTTGGGATTGCATGATCCATGCATTCCTGAAGATGTCCATAGAATGCCTTTATACAGGTATCTGCAGTCTGGTCCATATTTGCAACAGGCCTGGGAGCTTTGAAGGTTTCCACATCATTTATGAGGAGTGTGAACATGCTTGACATGAGTTGTTGACTGTATTCTTCTGTGCAGGGGTGGCCTTGGGATGTGAATATCCAGTGAGATTAGTTTATGGTCTGATCTTACCAGTGAGGGATACACTTCTGGTCTGGAGCATAGAGTCCCCATGTTGGTGATGATCAGGTTCAGTATGTTTTCCCCTCTTGTGTGAGTGGTAACAAGTTGTTCCATAGCATATTGGTATATAAATTCCAGTAATCTGTGGGCTAGGGTGTTGGAGCTACAGTCATGCTCCCAGGCTATGTTTGGGTAGTTTAACCCACCCAATATAATGGTGTATGGACAGACCTACATATTTCCAACTGTTTTCAGGAAGGCCAAGTGCAGTTTTTGTGTTTGTGAGGGTGGTCTGTAGCAGGCTATACTATACTATACTATACTATATACTATATATATATATATATATATATATATATATATATATATATATATATATACTATACTATACTATACTGATATCAGTACACCCTCACTCCCCACTGGACCTTGTTTTCAATTATTACGGAATTCACAATAGTATTCTAGCATGTCCAAAGGTCAGTTGTCAATCTCCTCTCCAGTCCAGCTGGTGAGTGTGGTAATCCAGAGGCAATGTTATAACAGCCGCATGTACACAGACAACCCCCTCCTCCTAACAACAAATTCAAACACATGTGAGTGATGCAACCATATACCAAACTGGAGGCTAGGCTCTCTACTCAATACTGCCATAGCCAGTCAGGTGGAGAAGGAAACCACACTCACTACAATTCCAGTCTCACATAGACCTGCCACGACAGCAAAACAAACACATAATCACACAAAAACATACTCGGAGGCTCAGAATAAAGATCTGCCTAAGCAGCAGAGACCTCCAAAGCAGACACCCAAGCAACCACTACCACAAAAACAAACACGTGCAACACATATCTCACAAAGCCAATGTGCTGAACACTCACAGCCCTTAACAGTAAACAACACACCTCATACACTTGTAATAGGTGCCTCTATCATCAGGCACACTGACATCACATTCACCAGGCTTAACGAGATGAGGGTCACAGTGTGCAGCCTGTCGGGCACTACGACCCGCCACATAACACAAACACTCAAGTAACTCCAAGGCAAGTACAGGTATGACTCACTCAATGTCCATGCTGGTGTGAATGACCTGACACATACCTCCCTGGACTACATGACATGAGACAGTAAGGAGCTCTCTGAGCATGTAGCCCAAGACAGTATGACCCTGACCTTGAGTAGCATCTTACCCTCACCAAGAATGATGCCACAATATCAAGGCAAGATGATCACTTTCAACAATTGACTGAAGTACTGGTGTCATTCACAGGTGAGCCAATGCCTGTCATCTTGGGGTGATATGCTGTACAAGCCACGATGCTTTGCTAGGGACAGCTTGCACCTGTCACCCCTGGGCTTTTGGATTTTGGCAGAGGCTCTTGTTACACCCATAGTGCCTTTATTAGGCAAGGCTCATAAGGCAAACCCACATCCATACGTATCACAAAGGATGAGGAACTAAGAGTAATGCTACTCAACACCAGAAGTCTAGACCTCAAGATACATGCACTCAAAACTCTACTTAGCATTATGGACACCGATATCTGTGCAGTAACAGAAACCTGTTTCAGGTTTCCCAGGAGCACACCAGCACTACCAAGTTATACCTGTTACCATTCTTGTCGGCCTCAACACCTGGACCAAACAACAAAAGGACGGGGAGTATCAATATTCATCAAAGATTCCCACACCTCCACATTGGTGGCAAGGTACCACATAGGTGTTAAGCCATTGAGTACAGAAGACGTAATTAGGGACCTGGGGAACAAACTTGATAGCAATCTGTCATTTGTCAACCAAGTGGCCAAAGTGGATTGAAAGACATGTTATATAGCCCAGCTAATCATGAAGGGATTCACATGTACGGCAGGGGAGGTCATTGTGCCTCTTTACTCATCCATCATCAGGCCTATAATTGAGTACAGTGCCCCTTTTGGGATGTACCTAACCAGACACCTACAGCAACTGGAAAAACACCAACAGTACCTCATCAAGAGGATCAAAGGGCTCAAACAGATGCCATATGCTGCCCAGTTAAAGAAAATCCAGCTGGACTCAGTGGCATACTGCCTGTTCAGAGGCAATATGTGCCTGCCATATACAGCCATGTCCAACCCAGAAGTAATGGACATGCTGCACCTTAGGAAATCAAACTCCCATACAGCCACATGCTCAGGAGACCTGAACCTTAGCACTGACATAAATAGGACATGCTGGAGGGACATATTCCTAACCCAGAGGCTCCCTTCACTCTGTAATGAACTCACAGTACGGGTTAGGCAGAGTCCCTCATTGACTCTCTTCCATAGGAATCTGGATGAGTGGATGGAGCTCATAGTTGTACCCCGGGTATCACTTCTATGTCACTGTTAGACAGAGGCACAGTATACTAACCTCGGAAAAGGGCATAGCAGCAAAAATTTTAACTGGGTGGCAAAAGACAAACACATTCTACTAGGCTTATCAATGCCCTAGGGCAAATAGCCTAGTATGAACCTATGAACCTATGTGTACTGCTATAGTACTTCTGCCATATGTTGCATGTGTGTGTGTTGTGGGGGATGCACAGGGAATGGCCAAATATTTCTGCACAGGCAACACATCTGAAACACTCTGGGTGTTCATCCCTACATACTGTATGTGTGTTGCCATTCAACCCTGTGATGTGGACATACATTACTCAGCCTGGGTATACATATCCCAACAACACCACAAGCACAGTACACTACATTGCTATGTATGCATGTAATTACACAGTTATTCACTAGTTAGGACTGTGATGCTATCCATGCAGCCCACTGGGCCAGTGGAAGCCACAACACACACTGCTGGCCCCTTTGCAAAAGCTTACCACAGACATCCCACATAGTGCATGTAATGTGCACACACATATCTAACCCAGACCATATGCACACCACTTATTTATCCTGTCCAGTGGACTACAGATACAGGCACATTGTATAACAATAGCAGGAGGCTACTGCAGCACAGGGCAGATTCACATGAAGGCAAGGCATCTGTGGTCAGCAGTGGTAAGATGCTTCACATTCACCAAATGCACAGATATTGGCAACATTGTTGTAGACAGTTTAGGTGCAGGTATCCCCCCCCATTCTCCTACACAAGTGGACTTAGTTATCACAGATGACTGTAACCTCCCTATCATCTCACATGTCCAGGTGAGGGCCACCCTCAACATTGCAGAACACACAGCATCACTGTTACAAAATGGTATCCCTGGATGTGTGATACGTTCACCCCTAGAGGACATAGCACCACATTACAGACTGATATTAAACCCTGGCCATACTACAGGATATGTACCTGAACAGTGCCATACATACACAGTGGTCCCACACCAATGAGGAGGAACCTCTACTGACCCTGGGAACTACTGCATCATATGCATAACTGGCCTTGTGTTCTAAGCTATGGAAGTTTTAAGTATGGACGACATGTACAGCAATATTACATATGTATATATATCAGGACTATGTACACACAACTTATCTCATGGACATACCTATAGATAGTGAACTATGATACATTTGGAGGTTTCACAGTAAACACAGTATTAACCTGCTACTTTGCATTACCTGTGTTTGTGTCAGCTGTTGCTGTGTCAGTGGTGCTACTTGCTGTTTGCTGCTGCTGGTTTTGTTGCTGACTGTCTTTATTTCTTTTTTTTTTCTATCTCTGTCTCTCTCTCTCTTTCTCTGTCGGTTTTGTGCAATGAATGTATTGCATGTGTGGAGTGTGAGTACTGGATGCTTTTGTAGGTATCTGCATAGGTCCATGTGATGGCCTCTGCACCAATTGTAAGGCAGCATTTGCTAATTGCATGCAGCCAGTTCTGTACTGATTGCATGTCTCACTGTGATTTCAGGACAGTGCTATAAAAGGGTATGTGAGATAGGCGTTGCCCTTTCAGATTGTAAGGGCGTGGACCATGCTGGTATGCTGTCGACAGTGCTCTGTGAGTGTGAAGGTTAGTACGTCTCTCATGCTTCATGCTGTGTTGTAAATTCAGGTTGCTGCATTTCTCTCACCTGTTCCCTGTAGTGAGTGTGTATGCATACTGACACCTACAACTATATTTCATATGTATTGGTATATATATATATATATATATATATATATGTGTACATATACATACTTTCATATATGTACATTAGCTGACATTATTGGGTACAAGCTAACAATTAGCAGGGCTGTTTCTATTAACACTAAACTAGTATGGGAATCCAGTAATTGGGACAGTAAAAGTGTGCCTGACATGCTTTGGGTAGTACACATCCTATATTGCCTTTATCTTCATTCCTACTATTACATGTTCTACTTATTTTAGCACTATATTCCTGTATGAGAGTCATGGCTTACTGGTAGGTCATACAGACTAGTGTTACAATGGTCTTGTGGTAGGGCCTACTAGTATGCTTATATTTTGCTTTCAAATTGAGTACAGAGCCTATCAATCAAAGTGCTGGAGGCACCTTTAAGCAGTTAAAGGGGTTAGTAGGTCTCACAGGAGTCAGGCTGTGTTGCAGATTCTGGTTGCTGCATTTATCTTCACTGTTTCCTGTATTGAGTGTGTATGAATACTGACACCTACCACTATATTTCATATGTATTAATATACACATATATATATATATATATATATATATATATATATATATATATATATGTGTGTGTATGTGTACATATACATACCTTCATATATGTACATTACTTTACATTATTATGTACAAGCTGACAATTAACAGGGCTGTTTCCGTGAACACTAAACTAGTATGGGAATCCAGTAATTCAGGCATTAAAAATCTACCTGACATGCTTTGGGTAGTACACATCCTATATTGCCTTTATATTGATTCCTACTATTACATGTTATATTTATTTTAGCACTATGTTCTTGTATTAGAGTCATGGCTTAGTGGTAGGTCATACAGACTAGTGTTACCAAGGTCCTGAGTTCGAGACTGACAGTGGGTATTTATTTTTCTTTCGAAATGAGTACAGGACCTGTCAATCAAAAGTGCCAAAGGCACTTTTAAGCACTTAAAACCAGGTCTGCGCTCGTTTGCGCGGAGCTCACGCATGCGCACTAGCGGTGAGCTCCGAGCACACAAGCGCACACCCGCGCTATTTTCTTTGAAAGAAAAGAAAAAGGGGTGACAGGAAAGTGGTGAAAAAGGGGTCACAAAGAGGGTAAGATAGTAGGGAAACAAGCTTGGAATTTGCAGGAAGGATGTAGGTGAGGCCCATAGCTGCCCATGTCTTTCCCAGCAACAGCTGTGCATTTGTATGCAATTTGGTGTGACATTTGGAACCTTCCACCCCTGAGAGTGGTGTCAGGACAACATTAATACCTGCTGTACAGCCAATTGTAATTAACAGTTTCAATGTCCAGTGGACATGTGTGCAACATGGACAGCTATGTATGGGGCGTAATTTTTTTGTGGGTACAGAGTGCCCTTTTTTTTTTTTTTTTAATCAGGTGAGAGTGGTATGTCAGGTGAGGTAGTCGGTATAGCTGGGGAGGTAGGTTGGGTAGGTTAACAGACAAGACAGACAAGACGCATACAGGGGCGGTGTATGAAACATGTGGGGGGGGTTACACAATTGACGGGGACGGAGGTTGTGATATCCAGGGCACATGAGCCCACAGATGGCAACAGTGGAACTGATATCCCCACCCATAGGCAGTTGCCACTGTTCCTTCACAGTCCAGGACAGGGCTGTGCTGGGGGCTGTGCAGGCGGGACAACGGGCATGCCCGTAAGCTGTGCCACCCGGGCCTCAAGCTGGCGTAGGGGCCCAAGAACAGAGTCTTGGATCTCCCTTTGCACCACAGACCGGACACCTTAGAGGGTGAGTGGACGAGCTCCTCCAGCCACGCTTGCAGAGGGGGGATGAGCCCCATCCCCTGCAGCGCTTCCACCCGAAGGTGGCACAGGGCCACCGGAGGAGGGTCCAGCCTGGGCACTAGTGCCAGGTGCAGTCGCCAGCTGAGGTGGGAGAGGTGGGTCCGCTGGGACCTGCCTTCCCAAGCGTTCTAGGTTTGTGAGTATGTTATGTTAGTTTGGGTTAGTGGCATATTATTCCATTCAAATTAGTTGTAACAGCATGCATTGGTATTCCCATTAAACAAACACCCAGATATTAACACCATTGAACAACAGGCATATCAATATCACATGCATTATTTGAACGGAAATACACAATCAAACAACATGCAGGGTTGATTAATGGCAACAGGCCATCAGGTTTGCAGGTTTGCAGGTATGAACAGGGCACATGCAACAACAGACATGCATATATTTTTGGAACAGGACAAATGTCCATGGTTAATGAAATGTTCGCATACCGATATTTAGTGAGTTTTTTAATTTGCAATTATAGGGTGGGGTGGAGAAAGAAAATGATGACACATTCATAAATTATACATTGATATACATTTGTAATAGAAACACAATTAACTTGTGGGTGATAGTTTCCAAATGATTTTTAATTGACTGTCATGCTAGACCTGTTACAGATACATCACTATCCTAGTTATTTTGAATTTGATCAGATACATCATCCTGCTACACTTTGATGACAGGGCAGGGGACAACTATGGATGTTTAGTATGTCAGACAATCATTCATTCTATCTGCAAATTGCTGACTGTGATCACCATATACAGATTTTGGCCTGAACATTCAAGAGTCAGACACACTGAAATCAGTTTGGGATGTTAAGTTTTAATTCCCACATGCATTTAGTTCTGTAGAACCACACTGAAGCTTATATATTCAGGAGTTATTACTACTTTATTCATTGATACATGACCCTTTCTGCCACTCTCACATATCCTGCAATTTCACAGTTCAGGTTGGTACTTCTAGGCTTTGTTCACATATTAGACCTGTGGTGATTCCAACACTTTCCAGCAGCCTCACTTCTGTCATGATTCAGCATTTCAACAGGGGATATATCTCACATGTGATCACCTCAGATTCTGAAGCTGTACTCTTGAGACTACTGCAGGTTATACTACATTTAATTAATGGTGGGACATCTGTATTACAGCACTATTTATTTATATCACTTATATTTCCAGTTTCACTTGCATACTGATGAACTTGTTGCAGCCATACCTGCAGACTTTCACTTGTTGCTTGCACATTCTATTACTTTTAATCAATACACTGCAGTGTTCTGCTACATGCTACACTATAATATTTATTTACAAGTACTAGGTGGGGTTACTAACCTGCATGGTGGCGCAGCCGCACCAGCCTGTGGTAATGTGCCCGTCGATTCATAGAGTGGACACCTGCAGCTGTAATACAAAACAAGTAATATTGGGATACACATCTCCATGGTATCAGCTAGCTGAATTCCTTACATACATAAGTAAAATGTAACTTACTCAGTAGTGGGGCGTTGGGCATATCCCAGGCCTCCTGGATCCATTGGGTCAACTGGTCTTGCTTACGTCGCTTCAGGTCCGCATAGTGGTGACGGACCTGCTCACCAGTGCGTGCAATCCCAGTAGCACTAGTAAGATCATGAGCCAACTGGTCCCATGCCTCCGCCCTGTATGCTCCCCATGAGACCTGGCCCTGCATGAGTTGGGCCTCATGATGGTGAACTAGGAGCCAGACCATGTATCTGGACTCCTCAACGCCCCACCGCTGTGCTCGAAAGCAACGTCCCTACCCTACTCCACTCATTCTGCCTGCAGGTCTATTCTACAATCGTTTATGCTGTGTATTCCCGCCTATGGGGCTTATATATGCCGATTTTCCTGCACATTTCTATGATTGGCCAGTTTAGAATTGTATCTACTTCACAGAAACTGCTTTATCATGCTCCATTCTGGATTATATCCTATATATATGCTATTTCTGCATTTCTAAGTACTGCTGTCATGGCTTAGTGGTTTAGTACCTTGACTCTAGTGCATGGTATCCTGGGTTCGAATCTGACCACTGATTTTTAATTTTTATGACAGTCTAGAAATGAGTTGAGGACCTGTCAATCAAACATGCCAAAAGCACTTTTAAGCACTTAAAACCAGGTCTGCACTCGTTTGCGCGGAGCTCACGCATGCGCACCGCCGGTTAGCTTGTGGGCGCGTCACGCAAATGGTGTGCGCTGGGTTACACCTTAATTGGCTAGTAACACACATGTTAAACTAAGCACAGCTAGTTGCACACAGTTTGAGTCTGTTAAACCAGTGCTTAGCTATGGGCAAGCAATTTGCAGTTTGTGAAACACTACTTAGCTACGGGCACTCTGTTTCACTGCAGTTTAGCTATCAGTACATTTCTAAATATTTTATCATTGTATTACTTGGAAATATATGCTCCATTTCATTCCATTTTACAAAAGGAAATACTTTTACATTTGTACAATACTGTCAGGGGCCTTTTTAGTGCTTATTTACAAAAAAAAAAAAGGTTGTTGTGTGGGCTCGAACCTTGCCTGCCTGCTCTCAAGCCGACAACTCTACCGCTATGCTATTACTTCTTGGCTTACTTTGCATATTTAGTTCTTATATCCTTTTCCACTGATTGCTAACTGCAGCTGCGCTAGTAGCACACCCGCGCACACGAGCGCACACAGTGGCAAACATTTATGGGATTTAAAAAATATATAAGTTTTTATTTTCATTTTATAACATCTGTTCACTCTTTACATTGCTGGTCTGTGGGGGCGTGTAGTGTGTTTATTCACATTTCCATGGCCTTTCTCGTGGCTGTTTACTTTCAGCCATTATAGACTTCCGGGGGCGTGTCTGCTGGCAGGGCTTAGCCAACGGACACACCCCCTACTGTCTTACATGGACCGTGTAAGAGTTACAGTGTGATTCAGCATGCTTCATGCACCTCATGCATATGCATGACATGCTGACATCACACCGTTTAACTGCAGCCTCCGTGTAAGAGTTATAACTCTTACACGGAGGCTTCCTGAATCTGGCCCATTGTGTTTTAAGATGTTCTTTCATGTGTTTTTTGAAAAGAGTGGTAGAGTTTTGATTGGTTATTTCTTGAGGGAGTTGATTCCAGTTTTTACCTATGGAATTTGAAAATATAATATAATATATATATATATATATATATATATATATATATATATATATATATATATATGTATATATATATATATATATATATATATATATATATATATATATATATATATGTGTATATATATATATATATATATATATATATATATATATATATATATATATATTGTTTCACTTCATAATCTCGAAATGCTGAAATCTCAAATTTCAGCATTTTGAGACCATGAAGCTGAAACTTCAGAATGCCGAAAGTGCATAAGAGCGAATTCAAATATCTCAAATCTGCGCTTATGCATTTCTGGTATGTTATGTGAAGTGTCTGTTTGGTATGGTGTTCAGAATGTTAGGTAAGTGCGTGTATGTGAGCAGTTTTTCTGACTTGTACATGTGGGTTAGGTTAGGGAGGTGTACGTTCAGATGTGAGTGTTGGATGTGTTGGTGTTTGTGTGTGTGCGAGGGACTGTAGAATGTCTGTGTGTGATTGTTTTCTTTTTTTCTGTTTGTGCGATCTCAGAGTTGGTATATATAAGTAGGGGGGTGTGGGGGTGCAGGGAAGCTTGCCCCCCCCCCTGCATTTCTGTATTGCATTTTTATTTATTTATTTATTTACATTTGTTGACCGGGAGTGTCCGACTGGATGTAGGTCCATTATCAGCAGAGGCCCGGGGAGAAAAGCTCCACAGTTAAAATAAACAGACAGTAGTTACATTGGATTACATATCAATTAACAATTTGATTAACATAGCAATTAATTACAAACATATTTACAGATGAAGAACATAGTACATCAATAGACAACTAGAATCCTTACCTGCGAAGTACATAACAGACATTAACAAATGTTACAAAAGAAAGTTCCTGCTGTATAATAAGTACTAGGCTTATGAGCATTTGAGCTTGCTATAATCAAGATAGTTAGTGGGGTGAAAAGAAAGGTAGTGGTTGGATGGGGTGGGTGATATTAGAGTGGGAGTTGCAAGGGCATAGCCAGCATGTTTTTAGGTGTGATGAATATGATGAGATATATAAACAGGTGGTAACACTCAGATGTACGTTCTGAAGAAGTCTGGAGACAGATGAAAGCGCTTAACGTACTTTTATTTTGGTTTTTGTGAATAAAATTGTGTACAAAGCTCCTGAGTCCGAGCCGTGGCATCTATCGTAATTGTTTATATACCAGAAGTGTCCTTTTGGATTCATTAAGTTGTCGGTACGTGTGGGAAGTATTTGTTAGCAGCTTCAGGTATGGAGAACAACAAAGGCTCACAGGCTCTATCGGACCAGGGTGAGCTAGTTTCTATTCGAGCTGAACTCAGTGCACTCAAGGAGGAGATGACGAAACTCATGGAGCTGGTCGGACGCTCCATTACCATTGGCGGCATTGAAGCAAAACGTTCATTGCGGTGCAGACAAACTTCAAGTTCTATTAGTGAGGAATGGATGGACAGGCACGAACTTTTAAACTCCTCGACTACATCAAGGATTGATGCCAGCACACAAATAGCGATTCCCAATGGGCAAGGAAGCCCAGCAGAGGATATATTTACACCAACCCAACAACGAAAAGATGATGAGAGGAGGGAACGGAACAGCAAGTCCCTTTCGGAAGACTTCACTTTTGACTTTAGTCTCTTCCAAATAAGAGACGAAAACGAGCGCTTAGGTGCTCGTCCCAAAAGGGCTTTACCAACTAGGACTTATGCAGCTAGTGCAAAAACGCATATGGACAAAAACAAAGGTACAGACTTATTACCTAGCCCCTATGTTAAAAAATCAGTTCGTAATTATTCTTTAGGCAAAACGAATAGAGTCTATAGCAGTAACAACAATAATTGCTACTTAGATAAATTTTTAACTGATGATTTTAATTTTGATAAATATAACAAACATGATGTCAATCACAATGTGAGATTGAATAGTGAAACTGAGCATGTTTTAAAAAACAATATTAAGGACAAAATATACTTGCTGGGTAAAAAACTTGTTACTATAAAGAATATTAAAATTGAAAATGCTTATTTTAGTAAATGCTTAATGCTACATGTTGTACCTAAAGGTATTAGGTTTTTTAAATTACCAATGGGACATGATATCAATGATGATACAATTGCTGATTTTAACAAGTTGTTTGACAGTTTTGGGTTTGATTATCTCAAGGTTTTGATACAAAAAAATGATGAGAAGTTGTCCTGTTTAATTTCTGAAGTAGACAGGATTAATGTTGAGATTCTAAATAACAGTTCTTTCAGTCAGTGGAGTGAATTATATGACAAGCAATATATGGAAGCAGATAGGAAAGCTACTGTCATATTTCAAAGGAAGGAGAGGAAATTAATACGTGATGTTGAAGCATATGCTAACAACAGGGCATATGTATGGCCGAAACAGCATGACAGTAGACAGCATCATATTGAACAGCTATCGAATATACATAGGAGAGATAACGATGAATTACAGTTACAGGGAGGGAGAATTTATCCACCAAAAAACTACTATGGGACAAAAAACAGGAAATGGAAATAAATGAACAACATACTGTCAATGTTAATTCGATTTACTGTGGTAACCCCATAGAAAATAAGGAAGAACCGAAATTTTTGGATACAGCTCCACCTAGACCAGTAGAAGATAGTAAGACCATTGAAAGTGTAGATGAAAGAGAGAAGGAATTCAGTAATGCACACACAATACACAACATTTTGCACACTAAAAACGGGTTCAATGTATTTAATTATACGACCCACACAATTACAGATGAATTTTTTAGCTTATTTTCTAAGGGAATGAAATTTATTCCCACTGCCAAATTCAATCTAGTAGACACCATTGTGGAAGTGAAACTATATTGCAGGAGATTGAATTTGGCCTTACATTTTGATCAACAATCAAATGGGATGGAATATAGCACATATGGTGAATTGAGAAAGAGAAGCACTTTTATCCCCCCCATTAATTCCAATATACAACTATTTGAGATAATGGTATGTAGTGATATGTACAAGTTGAAAGGAATAGACAACAAGAATGAATCAAACCTTACTAAGACAGAACAGGAATGTCTCACCAAATTCATCTATAGTAAGGAAGTGAGATTGATGAAACCCGACAAGGGTGGAGGCATTGTTATGTTCAATAGTTCTGATTATATTAAAGAGATACAGAATATATTAGATCATTCAGGGAATTATGAGAAAATCTCACTCAATGAAATAAATATAGGACATAGGCGTATAGATATGGCATTGGAAGAATACATGCTGGACAAGAGAATAACCAATGAGACATATGAATTTTTAAAGGTTGAATACCCAGTGTTAGCAACCATAGTGGGGATTCCGAATGTACACAAAAATATAGAACATCCACCATTTAGGCCCATTATATCTGGGAGCAGAGCAAAAACATTCCCATTAGGTATTGCTGTGGACAGATGGGTTAAACCAGTATATAAGTCTACACCACATTTAATAAAGGATTCTTGGATGTTTCTTGCACAACTTACACCCCATCTATGGAAAAAGGAATTAAAGTTTGTAACCATAGATGTGGTTGATTTATTCTCTTGTATACCCAAAGAAGTTGGTTTGGAGTATTTTTCAAACAGCCTAAGGAAAAACACCAATATGAGTTGGGACAAAATTTGTCTGATAACTGATATGATGGGTTTGATTCTCGATCATAATTATATTCAGTTTCAAAATGAGTTTTTCAAGCAAACCAGAGGTGTAGCCATGGGCGCATCTTGTGCCCCGATTTTTGCCAACATGGTTATGCTTGAATGGGAATCTGAATATATTTTCAAATCTGAATTCTATCAGTATATCAAATATTATACCAGATTCCTTGATGATTTGTTTATATTATGGGATGGTCCGTTGAATGAAATAGGAAAATTTATAAGTTACATTAATAGCACTACGGAATTTTTGAGATTCACCCATGTTGTCAAAGAGGATGGAATAGCATATCTAGATGCTCACATAAGTCATGGGGATGCTGGTTTTATATCACGTATCCATAGAAAGGACACTTTTTCTAATGATTATTTGGCATATACCAGCAATCACCCGAAGCATGTTTTCAAAAATATTTACAAGGGTCAATGCATAAGGGCTGCTCAGATGTGTTCAACAAAAGATATTATGTTGAAAGAAATAGATCTTATTAGATCTATGTTTATAAACCGAGGATATCCTGGCAAAGTATTAAATGGAATCAATAAATATATAATAGATAAATGGGGAAAGAAGTTCAAGCCCTTGTTAGGAGACAACAATATTAATATTATTTCCACCAATACGGGTGATTCTAGGTTATCGGAATACGGCCCAAGGGTATGTGTACTAACCTATTCCCCTATGATTAAAGATGTCGAAACATGTATTATAGAGAGATGGAATCAATTTGCTGTTAACAAAGAGTCCATTTTAGGCATTCATATGAAAATAGTATATAAGACAGGTTTCAACATTAAAAAATTACTGGAAAGTACAAAAGGTAAATTACCAAGAGAAAATAAAAATACGACAAAATGTGGGCATTGTAACCAATGCAAACATATTAAAATATGCAAAGGTACTAGGTTGGACAATATAAATCACACATATATACCAAGCATTCAAGGAAATTGTAGTTCTACTTTTGTGATCTATATGGCTACCTGTGTAGTATGCAACGCATTCTACATAGGAAAGACAGAAAGACATCTCAAAAAACGTATTTATGAGCATCAGTATGCTATCAGAACTAAAGATAATAGAAATGCTCTGTATCGTCATGTAATCAATACAAATGACAACCATCATTTTTTGTTTTATATTATTGATAAGGTAGAACCATCACCTTATGGGGGAAACATTAAAGCTATTTTAGCAATGAAAGAGAGTAAGTGGCAGATAATTTCTGATGCAACAAATTTTCCAGGAATAAACGACAATATCAGTATCAAGCCTTTCTTAATATTGAGAAAATAGGCAGTAATTAGTCTGCCACACAATTAAATCAGTTTTCTCCAACTTTGTATTAGTTTTTAACTAATATTGTTTTTAACTAACATTGTTTTTTAACCAACATTGTTTTTATTAACTATGTATTGGTTTTTATCAATCATGGATCAGGTTAATGCAGAAGACCTTACACTATCAGGGTACAAGTTTTGTACAAGTTTTATACATGTATTTGAATTTTCCTTTAGGACCATATGGCATAGAGAAGTTAGTGTTAGTTAGTTCATCCCAGCATGTATATAATACAATTAGTAAGTAATAGTAAACATTGATGCATTTTTTAGTAACCATATATTTATTAGCTAGTATTAATATTTAAGGGATGTTTTTATGTAATGTATTTTCATTGTATTGCATATTTTCAATGCATATTAAGGCATATTAATGTAATTAATTAATTAAGCACTGCAATTATTATTATTTTTTGGCGCCAAAATGAATATGATGAGATATATAAACAGGTGGTAACACTCAGATGTACGTTCTGAAGAAGTCTGGAGACAGATGAAAGCGCTTAACGTACTTTTATTTTGGTTTTTGTGAATAAAATTGTGTACAAAGCTCCTGAGTCCGAGCCATGGCATCTATCGTAATTGTTTATATACCAGAAGTGTCCTTTTGGATTCATTAAGTTGTCGGTACGTGTGGGAAGTATTTACCTGCGAAGTACATAACAGACATTAACAAATGTTACAAAAGAAAGTTCCTGCTGTATAATAAGTACTAGGCTTATGAGCATTTGAGCTTGCTATAATCAAGATAGTTAGTGGGGTGAAAAGAAAGGTAGTGGTTGGATGGGGTGGGTGATATTAGAGTGGGAGTTGCAAGGGCATAGCCAGCATGTTTTTAGGTGTGCTTTTAGTAAAGTTTTGAAGTGGGTGCATGATGGTACGGAGGTAATTGTGGGTGGGAGGGAGTTCCATAATTTGGCTATGGCACAAGAGAATAGTGTTTCACCAGCAGAGTTATTGGATTTAGTGATCTGGAAGTGATTTTTGTTGCTGGATCTTAGTGGTCTGGTGCCATGATAGGGTTGGAGTAGATTCTGGAGGGATCGAACATTTAGTGGATGGTTTACTAGTTTGTGGGAGAGTGAGAGTTGATACCATTGAAGGAGGTGAGGAAGTTCAAGCCAGCCCAGTTCAGCAAGTGAGAGACAGTGGTGACTATGGTAGGATGCCTCTGTGGCAAATATGGCGATTTTGTTGTAGCAGGTCTCTAGCTTGTTTAGATTGCATTGCTTAGGTTGGTATATATTGGAGAGGCATAAAGTAGGATGGAGATAAGGTGGGAATTTGCAATTGAAATCTTTGCTGCTTTGGTGAGAAGTTGCTTATTTCTGTATAATGCTCCTAGTTTTTTTGTGGACTTTTTTTATGGTCATGGATATGTGAATGTCAAATTTTAGTTTACTGTCTATTTCCACTCCTAGCAATTTGATGTGTTCGGTTGGGTATATAGTGATGTTGTCTTTTCCTGTGATGTTAAAGTGAGAGTTGTTTTGAGTATGTTTGGTGGGATGGAAGATGAGTAGTTTAGTTTTGTTTGGGTTGAGTATTAATTGTGCATTGGATAACCAAGTTTCAACAGAGGAAAAGGCTTCCTGTGTGACTTTTTGCAGTTTGGGTAGGGACTGGGCTGAGCAGATGATGGTTGAGTCATCTGTGTATTGTATGAGTGTGCCATGTTTGGTGGCAGAGTTTAGATTATTGGTGAAAACACAGAAGAGTAGGGGTCCAAGGATGGATCCTTGGGGAACCCCTATGGAGACAGGTAGTTGGGGAGATATGTCATTCTGCCATACAACAGATTGTTGGTGGTCAGACAGGTAAATGAAACCAGTTGGTTACTGATTGAAAGAAGGATAGGTTATTGAGGACAGAGATGAGTTTTTTTTTTGTGGGACTATGTCAAATGCTTTAGATAGGTCTAGGAAAGTAGCAGAGGAGAGAAAGCCATCGTTTTTATGCTGAAGGATAGTGTTAGTAAAGGAGAGTAAGGTAGTGGTGGTGCTATGGCTTGGTCGGAAACCATGTTGAGTATTGGAAAGGAGGTTGTTAGTAAGGAGGCAGTCTGAGACCTGAGAGTGTATGCATCTCTCTAGTATTTTGGAGAGTGGAGAGAGAATAGCTATGGGGCAGTAACTGGTTAGTTCTGTGGAGGGGCCGCCTTTGTGGAGGGGAATTATATGTGATACTTTCCACAGTGTGGGAACATAACTTTCTGACAGAGATCAGTTAATCAAGATGGATACTGGGTAGGCCAGAGCATCAGCTGCGGTTTGTAGGTATTCACTTGGGAGGTTGTCTGCTGCTAATTTAGTGGGCTTACGTTTAGTTAAGAGTTTTTTTTATGTTGGAGGTAGGTACAGGAGAAAAACAGAAGGCAGTGGGGAGATTACTAGTTGAAGGTGTGGGTTGGAGGGGAGGGGGGATGTTTTTAGCTAGTGAAAGTACGGTTTGTGTGAAGTGTGTGTTGAATGAGGTAGCAATATTTTTGGAGGAGTGAGGGATGTTAGGAGGAGGGGTACTGACTTTACCTGGGTGGAGGATGGAGTTTATGGAAGACCAGAATTGTTTGGGGCTATGTTGGGAGGAGTCTAGGGCAGACTGGTAGTATTGGAATTTGTCCTGTTTTATTAGCTTTTTGACTCTTTTGCGCAGTTCTAGGAATTTCTGTCTAGTTGAGGGGGTTTTGGTTTTGCGCCAGTGCTCCCAGGCCTGATCCCTGTTTTTCATTTCTGACTTAGTGGTTTTCTGTAGCCATGGGGAGGGTTGTGCTTTGGTTCTGGAAAGTCTTATGGGGGCATGGTAATAAAGGATGCTCAGGAAGGTAGTATTAAAATATTCAACTGTGTCATCAAGACTGAGGTACTTTACAGGATGCCATTTACATTCTTTGAGGGATGAGACGAATGTGAGTGGGTTAAAGTTTAGTTTTTTATGTATTTGACAGTAGATGACAGGTTTAGCTTGGTATAGGTATTTTTTGAGTAGGAATGTTGGGGAGTGATCATTGAGGCTATCTGATAAGAAGCCTGTTATATATGACTGGGGGCTCTTACTGACTAGTATCCAATCCAGGGTAGTGTGCTTGCTGGAGTTTTTATTTATCCTGGTTGGCGACTGGACTAGTTGGGTGAAGCCATGAAGGTTTACATGATGGGATGGATGGCTGCCAGAACAGGATTGCCAGTCAATATTGAAATCACCTAAAATTATAGTTTCTTAGGAGAGATGGTGGGTAAACCAGCTGAGAAGGTTTTCTAGTGCAGGGATGTTCTGGCCAGGTGGGACGTAGCATCCAATTATGTTGATGGTTTTGTTTTGGTTTATTTTGAGGTTGGTACATATTATTTCTTCATTGCCTATTTGTGGAGCTGATGATTTTAAGATCTGGATGTTTAGATGCTGTTTAAATATTATAGCTATACCGCCTCCTTTCTTGTTTAGTCGCACTACTCTTAGTATGCCGTAACCGGTAGGGAGTATTTGCTCACTGGTAATGTGAGGTTTCAGCCAGGTTTCTATCAGGATGACTGTATCTGGGGAGTACAAGTCTATGGTGGCATGGAGTTCATGGACTTTCTTGGATATACTTCTAATATTTAGGCTTAGCAGAAGGAAGTCGCTTGGCTTTCTATTGGCTGGGATATGGGAGAAGTTGTGGTTTCTAGTCTGATTATGAGGATTGGGGTTTCAGATGGTAGGGCCAGGGTTGGGGTGGATTTCTCCACTTAGGGCTAGTTTTGATATGCATGAGGTTATTAGCTTTCTCAGTTTTTGAATGTGTTTGATTATTAGGGAAGCTTTATGATTGTGCTCTGTGGGTAATAGGTATGGTGGGAGGGTTACTATGTTAAGTTGTAGGGATGCTTTATGTTTGAGTGATATAGTTGGTAGAATATGTGAGGGGTGCATAGGGATAGTTCTTGAGTTGGTGGGAGGGGAGCTGAGTATATATACATTCATATATATTTATATATATATATATATATATATATAAATATATATGTATGTATATATATATATATATATATATATATATATATATATATATATATATATATATGTATATATATATATATATATATATATACATATATATATATGTATGTATATATGTATGTATGTGTATAGGGATGGAAGTGCGATTAAAATTAGAATAACGGCCAGTAAATTTGTTCAGACAATCTCAATTTCTTGTGAGTCTAAGATAAATTTATTTGTAAATTTTGTTGATACTATTGCTACAATAATATATAGGACTAAGGTGCTAATTAAAAATACAATCATTAAGGCATGGTCGTGAAAGTGAATTAATTCTTCTATTACTGGGGAGGCGGCGTCTTGTAAACCTAGTTGTGATGGGTGGGCTATATCAAGATATGTGAGGATTTCACTCACAATTTTGCCTTGACAAGGCAATGTATTATTTTTACTAATATCTTATAAGAAAGTGGCAGAGCGGTTATGTGGTTGGCTTGAAACCAACTTACGGGGGTTCAATTCCCTTCTTTCTCGTTATATTAGTGTTGAATTTGAATGAAGGCTGGCTCTTCAAATGTATGGTATGGTGGAGGGCAGCCATGTATTCATTCAACGTTTGTGTGAATTAATTCAATAGAGTTAACCTCTCGTTTTGAGGCAAATGCTTCTCAAATAATAAATAATAGGAGAATTACTGCCACAAGAGAAATTAGTGAGCCGACTGAAGAAAGCGTGTTTCATAGGGTGTATGCGTCTGGGTAGTCTGAGTAGCGTCGAGGTATTCCAGCTAGACCAAGAAAATGTTGGGGAAAAAAGGTTAAGTTAACTCCCAAGAATATTACCCCAAAGTGGATTTTTGTTCAGGTCTCGTGTAGTGTGTAGCCAGTTATTAGTGGAAATCAATGTATTAGTCTGCCATAATGGCAAAAACTGCACACATCGAGAGGACATAGTGAAAGTGGGCAACTACGTAGTATGTGTCATGTAGTATAATGTCTAGGGACGAGTTGGCTAGAACAATTCCAGTGAGTCCACCAACTGTAAATAAAAAAATAAATCCTAGAGCCCATAAAAGTGGGGTCTCTCATTTAATTGTCCCCCCGTGAAGTGTGGCCAACCAACTACAAACTTTTACACCTGTCGGGATAGCGATAATTATTGTGGCAGATGTAAAGTATGCTCGTGTATCAATGTCCATACCAACGGTAAATATGTGGTGGGCTCATACGATAAATCCTAAAAGTCCAATTGCTATTATTGCTCAGACTATTCCTATGTAGCCAAATGGTTCTTTTTTCCCTAAGTAAAAGGCAACAATGTGGGAGATTATTCCAAGCCCGGATAGAATAAGAATATAAACTTCTTCATGGCCGAAAAATCATAAAAGATGCTGGTATAGGATTGGGTCCCCTCCTTCTGCGGGATCAAAAAATGTTGTGTTTAAATTTCGATCTGTTAATAATATAGTGATGCCAGCAGCAAGAACTGGGAGTGAAAGAAGTAAAAGAACAGTTGTAATTATCACGGATCAGATAAACAGGAGCATCTGATATTGAGAGGCTGCTGGAGGCTTCATATTAATAAAGGTGGTAATAAAATTAATTGAGCCAAGGATTGAAGAAACTCCGGCTAAGTGCAGGGAAAAAATTGTTAAGTCAACTGAAGCCTCGGCGTGAGCAAGATTGCTAGCAAGGGGGGGATATACAGTTGAGCCAGTCCCTGCGCTGGCTTCCACGCCAGAGCTGGCTAGCAGAAGTAAAAATATTGGTGGGAGGAGTCAGAAGCTTATGTTATTTATATGGGGGAAGGCCATATCTGGTGCTCCAATTATTAGGGGAATAAGTCACTTTCCAAACCCGCCAATTATAATTGGTATAACTATAAAGAAAATTATAACAAAGTCATGGACAGTAACGAGAACATTATAAATTTGGTCATCTCCTAGTAAGGCCCCTGGCTGGCTGAATTCTGCTCGAATTAAGAGACTTAGGGAAGTTCCAACCATTCTGGCCCAGGCACCGAAGATTATGTAAAGGTGCCGATATCTTTGTGGTTTGTTGAAAAGAGTCAACGTGTTAAAGTCACAGGTAGGGTGGCCAAGAATAAGGCGGCGGAATGTCACCCCGTGAAGAGGGGAGAAATACCCCTGCCTACCAAGCCATGTGGTGTTACCATGCCGGATTGCAAATCCAGAGATGAAAATTAGCTTCCGCCGTGGCTTCTACCGCTGCCATAGGCAAGGCGGAAGTAGGTGAATGCCCGCAAGTTTAGGCGCTTAGCTGTTAACTAAGAGTTCAAGGGATCAAGGCCCTTTCACCTAGCAAGCCTTAGCTTAATTAAAGTGTTTGAGTTGCATTCATACGATGCGGGGTAGAGTCCCGCAGGTTTTACAGGAACTAAAAGATTTTCACTTTTATTTAAAGCTTTGAAGGCTTTTGATTTAGGATTAGCCTAAGTTCGTATTTACATGAGGAGGGCAGGTGTTAGGGGGAGGAGCGCTGTTGCAAAAATTAAAATCATTGATAAAATTTGGTGTGTGTTGGCATTGGGGTGCCAATGGTGGTTATTTAGTATGTTTGGAGAAATTGTAAGGGAAGTTGTGTAACATAGACGAAGATAAAAGTACAGGCTGAGTAGGGTGGAGAGTGCGGTGATTGTAGCAAAAATACATAAGCTATTATTTGTTAGTTCTTGCAAAATTAGTCATTTTGGTGTAAAGCCTGTTAATGGAGGCAGGCCACCTAATGAGATTAAAATAATTAGTAATGTTGTTATGAGGGCAGGAGATTTTGTTCAGTTAAGCGCAAGGGTGGAAATAGAAGTCGATGAAGAAATGTTGAATGTAATAAATAGGGGGAGAGTTAAAAGGATATAGACTACTAAATTGAGTAGGACAAGGTTTGGAGCAAAGGGCAGATTTATTGTTATTCATCCTATGTGGGCAATAGAGGAGTAGGCTAGAATTTTTTGCAGATGTGTTTAATTTAGGCCAGATCAGCCGCCGATTAGGTTTGATAGGAGGCCCAGTGAAAGAAGGAGTGTTGGATTGGTAGCGTCGGAAATTTGGTATATCAAAATGAATGGTGCAAGTTTCTGTCAGGTTGTTAAGATTGCACCAGTTGCTAGGTTAAGCCCTTGTAGAACTTCTGGTAGTCAAAAGTGTATGGGGGCTAGACCAATTTTAATGGCTAATGCTAGTGTAATAAGAGTGACGGATGCCGGATTTAATAAATTAGTAATGTTTCATTCACCTGCTATTCATGCATTAATTAGGCTAGAAAATAAAATTATAATTGAGGCGGCGGCTTGCATAAGCAAGTACTTTCTTGCTGCTTCTGTGGCTCGCGGGTGGTGATGTTGGGACATGAGTGGAATAATTGATATTGTATTAATTTCTAGTCCAACTCAGGCCAATAATCAGGTAGAGCTTATAAATGTTACTGTAGTACCAAGGCCGAGGCTTATAATTAGGGTAGATAAAATAGTTGGGCTCATTAGTAAAGGAAGGACTTTAACCAACATTTTTGGGGTATGGGCCCGAAAGCTTTTTTAGCTGACTTTCCTAGAAGGTGGTGTAGTGGGAGCATGTGGAGTTTTGATCTCTTTGGCGTGGGTTCAAAGCCTGCTCTTCTAGGAAATAGGGGGGATTTAGCCCCCATGGTCCACTCTATCAAAGTGGCCCTATAATTTCAAGCATATTTCCTAAAACTGAGGGGGGGACTCCTGCTACTGACAGGGGCATAGAAATATGTAGGAGTGTAAGTGATAGGGTAAGAGGTAAAAAATGTTTTCAAATGAGGTGTATTAGTTGGTCATATCGAAATCGTGGATACGACACTCGCACTCATAAAAATACGAGTGAGAGGGCTGTTGTTTTAATTATTAGTGTGGCAGTTGTAATTTCTGAGACTAAAAAATTTAGTGTATTACCCAAGAAAATAATTACAGAGATGGTGTTTATTAGTATAATATTGGCATATTCTGCAAGGAAAAATAGAGCGAATGGGCCTCTGGCGTATTCTACATTAAAGCCTGAAACTAATTCTGATTCTCCCTCCGTTAAGTCAAATGGGGAGCGAATTGTTTCAGCCAGGGTGGAAACGTATCATATGGTTGCTAATGGTCAGGCTGGGATAATAAGCCAGATTGCTTCTTGCCCAACAGAAAAAACTGATATAGAAAAATTTCCTATAAAAAGAATTGTTGCTAACAAAATGAGGCCAAGGCTAACTTCGTACGAGATGGTTTGTGCAACTGCTCGTAGTGCCCCAATTAAGGTGTATTTTGAATTGGAGGATCAGCCTGATGTTAAAATTGAGTAAACAGAGAGGCTAGAGATGGCCATGATAAAAAGGAGTGTTAAATTAATATTAGCTATGGAAAATGGTATTGGAAGTGGGGCTCAAATTAAAAGTGCAAAAGTTAGTGCAATGGTTGGGGCTAAAATAAATAGGGCTGTTGAGGAGGCAGCAGGGCGTATTGGTTCTTTAACAAAAAGTTTTACTCCATCAGCAATAGGTTGGAGAAGTCCACATGGTCCAACTACATTTGGGCCCTTTCGGTGTTGTATATATCCAATAATTTTACGTTCAATAAGGGTTAAGAATGCTACAGCTAAAAGGATTGAAACAACATACACTAGCGAGTTAATAATTGTAGAAAGAAGGTTCATAGTTGGAGGGGGGATTTGAGCCCCCGAAATGAAGGTCTTAGGTCTTCTGCACTTACCGATCTCTGCCACCCCAACAGTGCTGTTGTCTCCAGTGGAGATGTCCCCCACTTATCTACTTTATATGGTTTCGGTAGTGGCGGGTGGGGCATATTTTTATATAGGCCCCCATTTTTCGGTCCTTTCGTACTAGAAAAAAGAAGTCTTAGATAGAAACTGACTTGGATTGCTCCGGTCTGAACTCAGATCACGTAGGATATTAATTGTTGAACAAACAAACCCTTGGTAGTGGCTGCACCACCAGGACATCCTGATCCAACATCGAGGTTGTAAACCCCCCTCGTCAATGGGGATTCTTAGAGGGGATTGTGCTGTTATCCCTGGGGTAACTTGGTTCATTGCTCAGTTATCTGGGTCAATTGTGCTAGATGTTCTAGTTTAAGAATTGTCTTTCTTAAAATAGGATTACATTGCAGAGGGTTTTTTATGCTCTGTGGTCACCCCAACCAAAAGTATTTGGTATTATATCACTTGGAGTATTAACTTACATTTATGCTTAATACCAGAGCTTTAAGCTCCACAGGGTCTTCTCGTCTTATGAAAAAATGTTCGCTTTTGAAAGGACAGATCAATTTCACTAATCTGGTGGAGTATACAGTAGGGCCTTCGTGTTGCCATTCATACAGTTCCCTAATTAGGAGAAAAGTGATTACGCTACCTTTGCATGTTCAAAATACCGCAGCCGTTACACAGTGTCACAGGGCAGGCAGTACCTCTTATGTTTGGCAAGAGGCGATGTTTTTGGTAAACAGGCAAGGCCCATAGTTGCCGAGTTCCTTCTCATCCTTTTAATTTTTCCAAGCACACTTCAGTGTAGAGTTTATGATATGTTAGTGTAGGGTTTTCTTGTTTACAATAGGTTATTACATTATACTCATTATCATTAATTGTCACTAGGTGGTCTGTTCTGACTAACACGCATGTGGGGGAGAAAATTATATTTTCTTGTTACTCATTCTAGCATTTTTTCACTTCTATTAGTATAAGTTAACTCGATATATGCGATGGATTATGATTATTTAGTGGAATTGGTGGGCATATTATAGTGGGAGCTATAGCGCTTTCTTCACTGGTGGCTGCTTTTAGGCCCACTTTAGTTTTGCCTTAAAAATTAGTCATAATCCATTTGTTGAGGATGTAACCTTTCTCAAAGGGGCTGTCCCCCCTTCGAGTAGCCTCTAAATCCAATTATGGGCTTTAGGTTGGTAACACACGAAGAATTTATGGTAGAACTAAAATTAGTTTCTCGAGTAACCAGCTATCTCTAGGCTGGTTTGGCTTTTCACTGCTACTCGGAGCTCTTCAAACCATTTTGCCACATGGAGGAGTTGGCCCATTTGGCTGTCTCGGAGTAGCTCACCTAGTTTTGGGGGTTGGACTTAAAATTCTTTTTGCCCTTAATGACTAGCTAGACCATGATGCAAAAGGTACAAGTGTTAATCTTTGCTTTTTTATACTTAATTTTTTTCATTAGTTTTTCAGCTTTCCCTTGCGGTACTTATTTAATGCGATGTGATTTCTTTCTTTCTCCAATACTAGAAGTAAAAATGATTTATTTATAGAATGAATATTATATAAGATTGACAGGTTAGAAAATAATAGGCTTGCAATTTAGTTCAAAATGACCCAATTTGCACGGGTGTATTCTCGGTGTAAGGGAGATGCCTTTCTGACTTAGCTACATTTTGATAAAATAAGTACACCTTCCAGTACACTTACCATGTTACAACTTGCCTCCTCTTTCTGGCCTAAAACTAATTATTTATTAGTGGAGGCTGTTGAGGAGAGTGACGGGTGGTGTGTGCGCGCCTCATGGCCAGCTTCAGAAAAATATTCTTATTCTTTCTTACTGCTAAATCCACCTTAAAATCCCGGTTTCACAGGATTGTCCATGTTTTCTGTTAGAAAATGTAGCCCATTTCTTCTGCCCCATGTGCTACACCTCGACCTGACGTACTAGATGCTATCTGTTTTGTCAACTAGTTGGCCCTCAGGGGGTTGGCTGGCGACGGCGGTATATAGGCTGAAATGCTAGAGGCGGTGGGGTAAAACGTGGATTATCGGTTCTAGAACAGGCTCCTCTAGGTGGGTGTGAGGTACCGCCAAGTCCTTTGGGTTTCAAGCCTGGGCTTGTAGTTCCCTAGCGGACAGGCTATGTAATCGGGCCTGTCATAGTTTAGGGCTAGACATAGTGGGGTATCTAATCCCAGTTTGTTTTCTAGCTTTCATGAGCTCAGATATACTTATTGGTTAAAAATTTTGATTTTCTAGCTGGTGAGCGTGTATAACAGCTGGGCCAGTATTTAATTTTATTAACAGTTTCTCCTAATCATCCTATACGCTAGGGGTATCAACTTAAGTCCCTCGTATAACCGCGGCGGCTGGCACGAGGTTGGCCAACTTTATTAACCATAACTGGATCAAGTTTACACTCATAGTCCAATTTTAATTACTGCTGTATCCCTTGGGGGTGTGGCATTGCAAGGCATCTTGGGCTGCTTTTTGTGGGCCTGATACCAGCTCCTCTGAACCTGTTGGTGTATGGGGGCATTTTCACTGGGGCGCGGGGACTTGCATGTATAAGTTTGGTTAAAGTTGATATTAAGGCCAGGACCAAACCTGCTGTGCGGGTGAGGCGTATTAAGGCCTGTCTTAGCATTTTCAGTGCTATGCTTTGCTTAAGCTACATCAGCCATTTAATTTTAAATCGTATGATATTATGTCTAGGATGTTTTGTTGCTCAGAACATAGACTGTAGGGGGGAGAGCTACCTACGTGCATCACACATTAATGATAAATTAATTGGGGTCAAGATTAAAATTTTTTAGGTCTATCTTATAATTTTTTCTAAAATTAAGAAACTCTTTTTAGCGAAGGCTCGGTTTTGGGGTTTGACGAGTATTGTAACTGCTAAAGGGGGGAGGGGGGTTTGTGATTCAAAAACTGTTATTAGAAAATTTCGTACAATATCGTTGTCATTTTCGCTATAGACCCAACTCCCGGACTTCCTTTAATTTTTTAGTGATTTTTTTTTTTGATTGTCCGATTATCACTCTAATGCTGAATTGAATGGTTACATTAAGTTCTTATCTATATTTCATCAATATGTTACTTACATTATGTTCTCTATGAAGTATAATAAATATTATGTATTTAAGAGATGATAATATGCTCCTGTTTTGAGGGATTTAACCGAAGAATCAGCATAAGGTAAGTTATATTACACTGAAGTATTATGGAACGTCAGTCCAATCAACAGTAATGGGGCGTACATCCATGTGTTGAGTAGCTTCAAGTTCTCCCCCCCTAAAATAGAAAACCAGTAGTATGGCAAAACAGTTATGCCCATGCCATGGGCCATCTAGTAGCAAACCCATTAATCAGAGGCCTTGGAAAAAGTGAGAACTTACCAGACTAGGATAATATGTCCGCAAACTTCAAATTAAAATAGGGTAGTCAGAAACCACAGTTCGGAGGGTCATGGGCCATCTAGATTAATCATTCAACCAGATTAACAGATAAGATAAGAATGAGTATAACCCAAAGAACCAAATTCCTTTAAAGCATGCAAAGTAGGGGCTTCTCGAGAAGTGTGGGACATGCAAGGAAAATGTACGATTATACATAGTTAGTACTCCCGCGGACATGAAATTAATGCACGATTGACATGGCAGTCAAATTTGGCTGTATATCAATCATGCACATCCAGAAGGTAGTTTAAAAAAGAACATCAGCTTTGGAAGCTGACGGCGGGAATTAGACTCTCTCCTTTCTGAGGGGCAGTGGGGAGGAGCGTTAGCCTCCATTCTCCGGCTTACAAGACTGGTACTTTGTATTAAGCTACCACAGCAGTATCTATTAAGAAGTTTGTTCTCTAATGAAGAGATGAGGGGAAAGAGTAGTAAAAAAAGAAGGAAGTAAGCGGCAGAGGCAATTTGGCCAATGAGGACGAATGGATGTTCTACGGGCTGACCGCCGATTCATGTAAGAATGAGTGTATCTGCCACTAGCAGCCAGAATATGAGTTGGGAAAGCGGCCGGCATGCTATGGTTCGCTGTTTTGCTCGGTGAAGGACTGGAATAATAAAAAGAATAAAGATCAATGCTATAAGTGCTAATACGCCTCCTAGTTTATTTGGAATAGAGTGCAGAATTGCGTATGCGAAGAGGAAGTACCACTCCGGCTTAATGTGAGTCGGGGTGACGAGGGGGGTTCCTGGGGTGAAGTTTTCTGGGTCCCCTAGAAGATTAGGGGAGAATAGGGCAAGAAGTGTAAGTAAGAAGGTTAGTGACAAAAATCCTAAAAGATCTTTTATGGTAAAATACAGGTGAAATGTAATTTTATCTAAGTTTGAGTTCAAGCCTGTAGGGTTATTTGAGCCCATCTCATGCAGGAAGAGGAAGTGTACGGCGGTTGTCCCAGCAATAACAAATGGGAGTAAGAAGTGAAAGGTGAAGAATCGAGTGAGGGTAGCATTGTCTACAGAAAACCCGCCTCAGATCCATTGGACTAGGCTGTCCCCTAGATAGGGGACAGCCGAGAGAAGGTTAGTGATAACTATAGCACCTCAGAAAGATATTTGCCCTCATGGAAGGACGTAGCCTATGAATGCGGTTATTATAACTAACAGAAAGAGTACTACTCCAATATTTCAGGTTTCTGTATATAGATAGGATCCGTAGTAAATTCCACGGGCAATGTGGATGTAAATACAAATAAAAAATATTGAGGCCACATTTGCGTGGATGTTGCGTAGAAGCCAGCCGTAGTTCACGTCGCGGGTAATGTGGACGATGGATGAAAAGGCAGTTGTGGTGTCAGCAGTGTAATGTATCTCTAAGAATAGCCCTGTAAGAATTTGAATAATTAGGAAAAGTCCGAGGAGCGAGCCAAAGTTTCATCATGTTGAGATGTTTGATGGGGTTGGTAAGTCAATTAAAGAGGCATTTATGATTTTAATAAGTGGGTGGGTTTTTCGAATGTTGGTTGCCATTAGTTCCTGTAGTTGAATTACAACGGTAGTTTTTCAAGTTACTGGTCTTGGTTGAAGTCCTGGCAGGAATTATGAATTTTCTTTTTTTATGTTGTTGATTGGATTTTTGGTAAGTTTAGGTGGGATAGCGTCAAATCTGGTGCCGTATTTTGCGGCGCTTGGTTTGGTTGTTGGGGCTGGGGTTGAATGTGGAATTTTAATTTGGTTAGGAAATTCCTTTTTATCATTAGTTTTATTTCTAATTTACCTGGGCGGAATATTAGTCGTTTTTGGATATTCTGCGGCTTTGGCTGCAGAGCCTTACCCTGGGGGGTGAGAAGACTGGTCGGTTCTGTTGTATAGTTTATTGCTTTTAGCTGGGTGTTTTGGTCTTGGGTCAATTGTAGTTGGGGGGCGGGATGTGTTTAGTAATGTGTATGTTGCAGACAGTATAATTTTATGGGGATTTGGTGGAGTCGGTGCAATATATTGATGTGGTGGACTTGTTCTTGTGCTGGTTGGGTGGTCTTTACTATTAGCACTATTTGTGGTGTTGGAGGTAACTCGGGGGGGGGGGGCCCGGGGGGCTATACATTCCACTGAGTAAAAGAAACATTAGGAACATGGTGGTAGATATAAGAAATAGTGTAAGGTAAATTCTGATTATTCCTTGTTGTGAGTTGGTGATGAAGGTTGAACATGCGGTATTGATGCTTGCTAAGGTTTTTGGGCCAGATTTTTCTAGTCAAATGAGGTCAATTAGATGGGTTGCTAGGGCTTGGGCTCATTTTAGGCCTAGTGCTGGGAGGAGCCGGTGAAATGTTGACTGAAAAAATGCTAGTATATTTGAAAAGTTATGAGAATGCAGTTGGGGGGTTAATTTAAGTTGTTTGCTGGTGATGTTAGATAATTCAGCTGCTGTAAAAAGCCCAATAATGGTAACCCCAATAGCTGCTAATTTGTCAGTGGTCAGCATAGTTATAATTTGTGGGGGAGGGGGGATATTAAGAACTAGTAAAAATCCTGCGATTGTGCTTCCTACAGCAAGTCGTATAATAGGGGCCGAAGCCTGGGGGGCTTCTATAATTGGAGTCAAGGTTGAGTATTGTGGGAAATTTATTGAGACATAAAAAATAATCCGGAGGCTAAGGGCAGTGGTAAAGGATGTAGCGATTAGAGTAAGAGTAAGGGCCCAGGCATTTAGGAAAGATGTATTTATTGCTTCAATAATTACATCTTTAGAAAAAAATCCGGTGAGAAAGGGGGCTCCCAAAAGGGCCAGGCTTCCAATAAGGAGACAGGATGTTGTTATTGGGAGGGCTTTACCAAGCCCCCATATTTTCCGGATATCTTGTTCATTATTGAGGTTGTAAATAATTGAGCCGGAGCAGAGAAATAGTATTGCTTTAAAGAAAGCATGTGTGCAGATATGTAAGAAGGCCAGGAGAGGCTGATTTAGTCCGATTGTAACTATTATTAGGCCTAGCTGGCTAGATGTTGAAATTGCTACGATTTTTCTAATATCATTTTGTGTTAAAGCGCACGTGGCTGTAAATACAGTGGTAATTGCACCTAATAGGAGGCAGATAGACAGGGCAGTTTCGTTATTTTGAATAAGAGGGTGAAAGCGGAGAAGAAAAATTCCAGCTACAACTATTGTGCTTGAGTGAAGAAGGGCGGAAACTGGGGTTGGACCCTACATGGCTGCCGGAAGTCAGGGATGAAGTCCAAATTGTGCTGATTTTCCTGCTGCTGCTAAAATTAGGCCAAGCAATGGTACAACTGAAATTTCATTTGTGTTAAGAACAAATAGTTGTTAAATGTCTAGGGTATTTAAATTTGCAGCAAATCAGGAAATTGCAAGGATTAGGCCAATATTGCCGACTCGGTTATAGAGTACTGCTTGGAGGGCGGCTGTATTTCCGTCTGCCCGGCCGTATCATCAACCGATAAGTACAAATGATATAATTCCAACTCCCTCTCAACCAATAAATAATTGAAATACGTTATTTGCTGATGTTAGCACTATCATGGCTGTAAGAAATAGTAGTAGATACTTGAAAAATTGATTAATGTGGGGGTCTTCGTGTATATATCAGATGGCAAATTCAAGGATTGATCAGGTTACAAATAGGGCAATTGATATAAATGTAATTGATAAAAAATCAAATTTGAAGCCGATATTAAAAGTAAACGAATTGGTGGCTATTCATTGTCAATTAGTTGAGACAACTTCAATTCCCTGGTCTGTAAAAAGTAAAAGTGGAAAGAGGCTAATAAAAAAGGTGAGCTTAATGGCAGATTTTGCATTGAGTTTACATCACTGTGGCTGAATTGGTGAGGGGTTAAAGTTAATATTAGTTGTGCTGTAAGTAGAAGAAAAACTAATATGGATGAGGATATTATAGCTGATTGTGGGGTCATAGCTTTTACTTGGATTTGCACCAAGAGAAGTGGCTTCTAAGGCCAGTGGATGACTTTTTTCCTTTAAAAGCTGAGTGGGCCACAGAGTTGAACTGTGGAAGTAGGGCTTAGCAGGCCTTAGTGTCCCCGACCCCTCTCGGCGAATAGGGAGATTTTAACCCCCGTTTTTAGGCCCACAACCTAGTGTTTTTATTAAACTATATTTGCAGTGAAATCAGCCTCAGACTAGTTCTGGTTTAGCAATTGGTAGGGAATTAGATGAAGAATAATAAGAAGGAGTTCACGCGTGTGGGCGGGTTCTATTATAGCTGTTTGGGGGAAGATTTGGCCGTGTTGTGTCATTATATACATGTAGAGGGAGTAGGTTGATGTAATTAATATACCAACGCCTGTTAAAAGAAGGGTTAGTCATGTTCAATTAAATGTTGCTATAATAATAAGTAGTTCTCCTATAAGATTAATAGATGGTGGTAGAGCAAGATTAGTTAGGTTAGCTAAAAGCCATCATAGGCCGAAGAGTGGTAAAATAGTCTGTATCCCTCAGGCCAAGAGTATCGTTCGGCTGTGTGTACATTCATAATTTGTGTTGGCAAGACAAAATAAGAGAGAAGAGGTAAGTCCGTGGGCAATTATAAGTATAACTGCTCCAGTAAGTCCTCATGGGGTTTGAATAAGAACTCCTGAAATTACTAGACCCATGTAGCTTACTGAAGAATAAGCGATTAGGGATTTTAGATCAGACTGTCGTAAGCAGATTATCCCAGTTATAATAATTCCTCAGAGGGCCAGAATAATAAATGGATAAATTAATGGTTTCGATAGGAGGGGGGCAGGATTGGAATTATACGTAATATTCCGTATCCCCCCAACTTTAGAAGAACTGCAGCTAGGACCATAGAGCCGGCAATTGGGGCTTCTACGTGGGCTTTAGTGAGTCATAGGTGAACCCCATAAAGTGGTATTTTAATCAAAAATGCAAAAAGACAGGCGGCCCACCAGAGGGTATTGGTAAAGGAGTCTGATGCAAAGTCTGTGGAAAAAAAGTTCAGTAAAATAATTGATGATGTTGTTATATTTTTATTAATTAATAGTAAGGCAGTAAGAAGGGGAAGGGAGCCTGCAAGAGTATAAAATAAAAAGTAGGTTCCGGCCTGGAGGCGTTCTGCTTGATTACCTCGAGTAATAATAATTAGGGTGGGAATTAAAGTGGCCTCAAATATAATGTAAAATATAATAAGCTCTGAGGCCATAAATGTTAAAAGTAAAAAAGTTTGTAGAATTATTAAGAGTATTAGGTACATTTGTTGGCGTTGGGCTGGTTCATGTAGTATATGATTCTGGCTAGCTAAAATTATAAGTGGTAGAAGTCAGCAAGATAGCACTAGAAGGGGGGAGGAGATTGAGTCAACTGTCATATAGAGGTTAAGAAATGATCAGCCAGAGATTGAATCTCATTTTAGTAGGATCAGGTTCAAGCAAGCAATTAGCTTAGCATAGGTGGGGGGCAGAGACCAGAGGAGGGGCCATGAAATTAATCAAGTTGTAGGGATTAGCATAATTGTTGGAATTAAAATCTTTAGCATTGTAGAAGATTTAGGCTTTTTAGGTGATCTGTTCCGTGGGTTTGTGCTGTTGCTACTATTAGTGCTAGCCCTGTGCCAGCCTGACAGGTGGCTAGGCCTAGCAGAATTAGCGGGGCACCCCAGATTGAATGAGGCCCATGAAAGGCTGGTCATGCTGAAATTATTAGAAAGACTGAGAGTATTGCTCCCTCTAGACATAGTAGAACAAAAATTAAGTGTGATCGATTTAGGGCAAGACCGGTAAGGCTAGAGTAAAATGCGGAAACGATAGAAAAAAATGTTGGGGTCATAGGACGATTGTGGAATTTAACCACAATTTATTAAGCCAAAATCAATTATCTTTTTTAGATTAATCACCCATTCTGCTCATTCGAGGCCCCCTGAAGTCATTCATAAATAAGGCCTAGTACGAGTAAGATCACAATTAGTAGTGCAATTAGAAAGGTGATAGTTGGTGAGTCAGATTGAAGGGCCCAGGGAAGTGGCAGAAGAATGGCAATCTCTAGGTCAAATAGTAGAAATAGGATAGCAACCAGAAAAAATTTTAGCGAGAAGGAAGATGGGCAGAGCCTAGTGGGTCAAAGCCGCATTCATAGGGAGAAACTTTTTCATTATCCGGGTTAAAGTTTGGAAGTCAAAACCCAAGTAGCATAAGAGTGATTGGGAGAAGAATAGAGATAGTTATAATAACTATAAGATTCATTTATTTTTCCTTGGGCTTTCACCAAGTCTAAATGATTGGAAGTCATTTGTACTAGTTAATACTAGAAAAATATGAGCCTCATCAGTAAATTGAGATGTAAAGAAATAGTCATACGACGTCAACAAAGTGCCAGTATCAGGCGGAGGCTTCAAAGCCAAAGTGGTGGTTTGAGGTAAAGTGGTACTGGGCTTGTCGTAGAAGACAGATTAGTAAAAATGTTGAACCAATAATGACATGAAGGCCATGAAAGCCTGTGGCGACGAAGAAGGTGGCGCCGTAGACACTATCAGCGATTGTGAATGGTGCCTCATAGTATTCTATGACTTGAAGGACTGTGAAGTAGAGGCCTAGTAAAACAGTAAGAATTAAGGCCTGGGTTGCTTCTTTATGGCTTCCTTCTATTAGGCTGTGGTGGGCCCATGTTACTGTAACCCCAGAGGCCAGTAGGACTGCGGTATTTAGTAGCGGGACTTCAAATGGGTCTAGTGGAGTAATTCCTGTCGGGGGCCAGCATCTGCCCAACTCTGGGGTTGGGGCTAGGCTGGAGTGATAAAATGCCCAGAAGAAGCCGAAAAAGAATAGAACTTCAGATGTAATAAATAAAATTATTCCATAGCGCAGCCCTTTTTGTACTGGGGCTGTGTGGTGTCCTTGAAATGTCCCCTCTCGGACAATGTCTCGTCATCATTGGTATATTGTAAGAAGCGTAAGGGCTAGGCCTATTGTTAATAAAATAACAGTATGATAATGGAATCAAACGGCAAGCCCAGATGTTATAAGAAGGGCTGCTGTTGCTCCAGTTAGTGGTCATGGGCTTGGGTCTACCATGTGAAAGGCATGTGCTTGGTGGGCCATAAATATTCTCTTGTAGATAGAGAGTTAATAGTAAAACAAAGACGTATGCTTGAATTATTGCGACGGCCAATTCTAGAATCGTGAGTAAAAAAAGGATTGTATAGGTTAATAACGCAACTGTTGGTATTGTTGAGGCCAAAAAGAAGGCAGCCGTGGCAATAAGTTGTATGAGCAGGTGGCCGGCAGTAAGGTTTGTGGTCAGTCGAACACCAAGAGCAATGGGTTGGATAAATAGACTAATTGTTTCAATTACGACTAGGGTGGGGATTAGTGGGCCGGGGGTGCCCTCTGGAAGGAGGTGTCCAATAGATACTGTTGGTTGATTTCGTAAACCAATTAAGACTGTTGCAAGTCATATTGGAACAGCAAGGCCCATGTTTATTGATAATTGAGTGGTTGGCGTAAAAGTATAGGGGAGAAGTCCGAGAAGGTTTAGGGTAATAAGAAAAATTATTAGAGATGTAAGGATCGTGGCTCATTTATGTCCTTGCTGATTAATCGGGGAGGCTACTCAAAAAATAAATCAATTTTGTAACACTAGAAGGCGGCTCGATAGTCAGCGGTTTGCTGAAGTTGGGTATAAGGTTCATGGAAGAACAATGGATAACAAAATTAGGGGCACTCCTAGGATGGTGGGGCTTAAAAATTGATCAAAAAAACTTAAAATCATGGTCAGTTTCAGGGGGCTAAAAAGAGTTTATTTTCATTTTGTGGGGTGGGGGGTTGTTATTTTTGTGAGAAAGAACCTTTAGAAATAGAATTAATAAAAATGTTAGTCAAGAAAATAATAGAACAATAAGCCAGGGGCCTGGGTTTAATTGTGGCATGTCACTAAGGGTGGGTGTGAGCACCAATCTTCAGCTTAAAAGGCTGACGCTGGGGTTTAGCTTCATAGTGAGGCTTTTACTAGTATTGATGAAGATCAGCTTTCGAAGTGTTGGAGGGGGACGGCCTCTACGACAATTGGTATAAAGCTGTGGTTTGTTCCGCAGATTTCTGAGCACTGCTAGTAAAACATTCCTGGATGAGCAGTAATAAACGATGCTTGGTTCAGTTGGCCTGGGATGGCGTATATTTTAATTCCAAGGGCTGGCACTGCCCAAGAGTGAATTACATCATCTGCTGTAATTAAAACTCGAATTGGAGACTCTATTGGGACTACTATGCGGTATGTGCTTGTGTAGGAATTATGTAGGAGTCGAAGTTGAGTGCCTCGTAGTCTGAGTATTCATAGCTTCAGTATCATTGATGGCTGACGGCTTTAACTGTGAGGTGGGGGTCATTAATTTTGTCTATAAGATACAAGATTCGAAGGGATGGAAGTGCGATTATAATTAGAATAACGGCCGGTAAAATTGTTCAGACAATCTCAATTTCTTGTGAGTCTAAGATAAATTTATTTGTAAATTTTGTTGATACTATTGCTACAATAATATATAGGACTAAGGTGCTAATTAAAAACACAATCATTAAGGTGTGGTCATGAAAGTGAATTAATTCTTCTATTACTGGGGAGGCGGAGTCTTGTAAACCTAGTTGTGATGGGTGAGCCATACCAAGATATGTGAGGATTTCACTCACAATTTTGCCTTGACAAGGCAATGTATTATTTTTACTAATGTCTTATACAAAAGTGGCAGAGCGGCTATGTGGTTGGCTTGAAACCAACTTACGGGAGTTCAATTCTCTTCTTTCTTGTTAAATTAGTGTTGAATTTGAACAAAGGCTGGATCTTCAAATGTATGGTATGGTGGAGGGCAGCCATGTATTCATTCAATGTTTGTGTAAATTAATTCAATAGAGTTAACCTCTCATTTTGAGGCAAATGCTTCTCAAATAATAAATAATAGGAGAATTGCTGCCACAAGAGAAATTAGTGAGCTGACTGAAGAAAGCGTGTTTCATAGGGTGTATGTGTCTGGGTAGTCTGAATAGCATCTAGGTATTCCAGCTAGACCAAGAAAATGTTGGGGAAAAAAGGTTAAGTTAACTCCCAAGAATATTACCCCAAGTGGATTTTTGTTCAGGTATCGTGTAGTGTGTAGCCAGTTATTAGTGGAAACCAATGTATTAGTCCTCCCATAATGGCAAAAACTGAACCCATCAAGAGGATATAGTGAAAGTGGGAAACTATGTAGTACGTGTCATGTAGTATAATGTCAAGGGACAAGTTGGCTAGAACAATTCCAGTGAGTCCACCAACTGCAAATAAAAAAATGAATCCTAGCGCCCATAGGAGTGGGGTCTCTCATTTAATTGCCCTGCCATGAAGTGTGGCCAACCAACTAAAAACTTTTACACCTGTTGGGATAGCGATAATTATTGTGGCAGATGTAAAGTATGCTCGTTTATCAACGTCCATACCAATGGTAAATATGTGGTGGGCTCATACGATAAATCCTAAAAGTCCAATTGCTATTATTGCTCAGACTATTCCTATGTAGCCAAATGGTTCTTTTTTCCCTGAGTAAAAGGCAACAATGTGGGATATTATTCCAAACCCGGGTAGAATAAGAATATAAACTTCTGGATGGCCGAAAAATCAGAAAAGATGCTGGTATAGGATTGGGTCCCCTCCGCCTGCAGGATCAAAAAATGTTGTGTTTAAATTTCGATCTGTTAATCATATAGTGATGCCGGCAGCAAGAACTGGGAGTGAAAGAAGTATAAGAACAGTTGTAATTATCACGGATCAGATAAACAGGGGCATCTGATACTGAGAGGCTGCTGGAAGCTTCATATTGATAATGGTGGTAATAAAATAATTGAGCCAAGGATTAAAGAAACTCCAGCTAAGTGCAGGGAAAAAAATTGTTAAGTCAACTGAGGCCCCAGCGTGAGCGAGATTGCTAGCAAGGGGGGATATACAGTTCAGCCAGTCCCTGCACCGGCTTCCATGCTGGAGCTGGCTAGCAGAAGTAGAAATGATGGTGGGAGGAGTCAGAAGCTTATGTTATTTATTCGGGGGAAGGCCATATCTGGTGCTCCAATTATTAGGGGAATAAGTGAGTTTCCAAACCTGCTGATTATAATTGGTATAACTATAAAGAAAATTATAACGAAGGCATGGGCGGTAACGAGAACATTATAAATTTGGTCATCTCCTAGTAAGGCCCCTGGCTGGCTTAATTCTACTCAAATTAAGAGACTTACGGCAGTTCCAACCATTCTGGCCCCAGCACCGAAGATTATGTAAAGGGTGCCGATATCTTTGTGGTTTGTTGAAAAGAGTCCGAGTGTTAAAGTCACAGGTAGGGTGGCCAAGAATAAGGTGGCAGATTGTAGCCCTGCGAAGAGGGGAGAAATACCCCTGCCTATCAAGCCATGTGGTGTTACCATGCCGGATTGCAAATCCGGAGATGTGAATTAGCTTCCGCCGTGGCTTCTACAGGCACGGCGGAAATAGGTGAATGCCCGCAAGTTTAGGTGCATAGCTGTTAACTAAGAGTTCAAGGGATCAAGGCCCTTTCACCTAGAAAGCCTTAGCTTAATTAAAGTGTTTGAGTTTTATTCATAAGATGTGGGGTAGAGTCCTGCAGGTTTTACAGGAACTAAAAGATGTTCACTTTTATTTAAAGCTCTGAAGGCTTTTGGTTTAGGATTAACCTAAGTTCGTATTTACATGAGGAGGGCAGGTGTTAGGGGGAGGAGCGCTGTTGTAAAAATTAAAATCATTGATAAAATTTGGTATGTGTTGGCATTGGGGCGCCAATGGTGGTTATTTAGTATGTTTGGAGAAATTGTAAGGGAAGTTGTGAAACATAGATGAAGATAAACCAAAAAAACCAGGTGTAGGCACTCGAAAACAAACTAATAAATCCAAGAAAAGTGCCTAGGTCCGCTTGTAGGTGTACCATACAACTTTATTTCACAGAATAAAATTGATCACTCAACAAAGTGAATCAATAGCAGCAATGTCCCAAACAGAATAAACGCTCTTACATACACTTTGAAAACTGCGTTTTCGTCAAAAAAGACTTCATCAGACAACATAAAAAACATAAACACACGTTTAAATACTTGAATGAAATAATTAAAAACAGTTTGATTGGCTGAATTTCATTTCAAACACACCTATCATTTCAGTACTTCATTTAATTCATTAATATTAATGAGTGTGTCATAAAGTGCTACGTGCTTTTGTTAAAAACTCCTGTATCAAAAAAACATCTTTAAAAACTGATCCATAATAAATACTTATTATAAATTATTAAAAAATTTATATATATACGTTGTAGATTATATCACAAAAAGTTAAAAAGACTGTTTAAAAAACCATTTTAACCACTAAATGAATAAATGATGTATATGTAGAATTAAAAAAAGACTGGAGATCCACTATGTTCAAATGCCCTCTAGTGTCCACATTTGGAATTACACTATAATTTATTGGCCCTTATTTTTAATAGGGGTGTAATTGTTAAGAATTCATTCATTCCTGGGATATTGTTGGAATCCAAGTGAACCTGCCACCATAGTTCCCTATTTTCGAGGATTTCTTCCCAAAGTCCTCCCCTACTGTCAGGTTTAACCCGGTCCAACACAAAAAATTCGTATCTAGCTCCAGGACATACATTACAATGTTTGTATAGTGCATTAGTATTTTTTGCTCTAGAGATGTCATAATAATGTTCATAAACTCTGCGTTTCAAACATCTCTCAGTCTTTCCTACATAGAAAGACTGGCAAATTTGGCATATAGCTATATAAACAACCCCCCTACTTTCACAATTATAATGGGCCTTACTTGTAATTCTCTTTTTCCTACTGTCAATATATATCTCCGACTTATCCATAATATATGGGCACTGATGACATCTTCCACACTTATATGTCCCCAACCTCCTGTTTGTTCCTTCCTTGTCTCTTTTCTTACCTCTTTCAAGGATGGTTCCTATATTAGGTGGATTTTTGAATACTATCTTGGGTGTCATTTTAGTTATCTCTTCGATATCCGTTATAGTACTGAATTTGTTCCATTCTTTTCTGAAAATGTCCCATAATTTTGTGTTTGAATTATTATATTCCAAGACTAAGCTTCTCCTGTAATTAGCTTGGTTATTCTCATTACTATTACTTTCTGCAGATTGCCCAAACCCCATCTTAGTTTCATTGCCCTTACCCAAAATAGGTTTGAATCTATCCAGTCTTCCATCCTCTACTTCTTTTCTTAATTTACTTATAAATTCCTCTGGATAACCACGTTCCCTAAACATTTTATGTAACAATTTACATTCTTCCTGGAAGTCTAAGTCATTAGATGTCATTCGGGAACCTCGTACAAATTGTCCTTTGACAATGTTCTTTTTACTATGATATGGGTGGGCACTATTATAATGTAAGTATGAATTGACATAGGTTTCCTTCCTATACACCTTACTCTCAAATTTACCTAGTTTTTTATATACTTCTATGTCCAGATACTTCAAAAATTCTTTACTAATAGTATAGGTAAACCTCAAATAGTTAGTAGTATGATTAATATAATCCATGAATTCCAAGAGTTTTGCCTCACTCCCAATCCAAAAAATAACAATATCGTCTAAGAACCTGTGATATAATGTCCATAGTTCCTTAAACTCGCAATTAATAATAAACTGCTCTTCCCATTTGGAAAGTACGATATTGGCAAAAGTGGGGGCACAAGTGGCCCCCATAGACACCCCCGTCTTCTGTTGATAACACTCCCCGCCAAACATAATGAAATTATATTTTAACACAGTGTCCATAAGTATCACGCTTGCTACTTTATCATTAAGACTCAAATCAACATCTTCAAACACTGCTTCTTCAAAAAGACTCATACCCTCTGCATGTGGTATACTTCCAAACAGGTCAATGACGTCTATTGTAATAAACCTAATATCCTCTCTAAACATGTCCTGTTTGAGTTCACCTAAAAAATCCCAAGAGTCTTTTAAAATTAGCTTATTATTAGTCCATATATGTTTGGTCTTAACATCTATAAACTTAGCTAAAGGGGCTGTTTTGGATCCCTCAGCTGAAACTATAGGTCTGAGGGGTGGGTTCAGCATATCCTTATGTATCTTCGGTATGCCGAATATAGTTGCCACCCTCGGTTTCTTGACTTCTAAATATTTCAAGGTTCTTTCATCAATTGTTTTTTCCGTCAATAAATCCTGCAGAATAGAATCTATCCTATGATGCGCTACATTAATTTCGTTATGTGAAACCTCTGTGTGCTTTGTTTCATCCCTTAAGATAGTATTCATTTTACTTTCGTACAGTATTTTGTCCATAATCACAACCCCACCACCCTTATCAGGTTTCATAACCCTCAGCGAAGCATTACAACTCAATTCCATTAATATGTCATTCTCCTCTTTACTTAAATTATAATGGACCCAATATCCACTATGTTTGTTTCTCACAAAATCAACCATGATATTTTCAAAATTCTTGATCTGAGGGTATAAGGGTGGGTTGTATATGGACTTTCTCTTCAATGTATTCTCATTCCCTCTATCTTTATTAAAGCCCATTCTAGAGGCCATTACTTCTAAATTGATCTTCCTGGTAAATAACTTCACATCTAATATAGTACGTGTATAGTCTCCCTTTCTATTTGGTATATATTTTAATCCTTTACTTAATAGTGAAAAGTGGTTTAAATTTAATTTCAATGCACTAAAATTATATATAGTAAAATTTTCATAGGTGTGTTTGACAATATTGTTCATTGTTTCATCAGAATCATTGAAATGACCCAACAGGCCCAGGGTATCTAGTGAAATCTCCCCTGCCGTCTTACCCCCCCCCATCTCTGAAAATTTCCTCCATATTCATTATTACTTTCCTGGGCATATCCCCTATTCCCTAGGGGGGGAAAATCAGCATCATAATCTGTTGTGTACCATCCATTTTCCTCATTCGACCTTTGTTTATTATTATATTGTACATCTCTTCTATAATTATTCCTTATCCCATAACGTGTGTTATAATTCGTCTGATTGTTAGGTTTTGGGTAACATGTATGATTTTCATATTCCCTAATATCCCTTTGCAGCTTTCCCATTTTTCTCTGTATCACATCCTCACATTTAATGTCAATATTTCTTCTTATAGAAAAATACCTATCGTTTTCTTCCTTAATATTCTGAACTAAGTCAGTAGTAATACATACATCAAGATTTGCAATAGCAGTCCCTAGTTCCTTTTGTATATTATTATTCTCTTCAATAATTAATTTAATAACTTCCAACCCACATTCATTAAAAACCTTGAGCAAACTTTCATGAAAATGGGTCCCAATATGCACATTGTTCGGAAATTTATATACCCTTAAACCTTTGGGTACTATTCCCCTTTCCAAACATTCCTGTAAATATGCATTTTCGATACTTAAGGTTCTATGTTTCATAAGCATTTTGTCTAATCTAACCAGTTTCATTGCATAGGTCTCATTATCAACATTATTGTCGTTGTTAACACAATTCTTGTGAACATGAAAATTAATGTCCCGTTTAAGCCATTCCTCTGTAGGTTTATTTGTATGAGTAACTTTTAAATTTACAGTACCTTGCAAACTGAACAACGGGTTTGCATTTCTCTTTGGGATAGCGCCCTTATCCCTTCCATGGAAATTACTTAATTCTTCGCCGTTAGGAGTGTCCTGCAACATCCCAGGGGTATTATTTGGGTTGAATTGAGTCCCTTCAGGAAGAACGCCGGCTCCGCTCTCATCGCCAATAAGCTGTCTCTTCCGCTTCCCCCTGTGAACGTCTTGCTCCTCGGTATCTTCCGCCATATCCATGGTGCGTTTGCTGCCAACAATGAGGTTGGTACATAGAGGAGTTAACAGGTCAATCAACTCTGTCAACTGGCCAATGAGTCTCCGTGTTTGGCCCGAATCCTCCTGCCCTGTAACGCTCATCCTTCCGGGTCACAAAACAAGCGATCCCTCCTAACTCGACTATAGACCAAAAAAAACAGGTGTAGGCACTCGAAAACAAACTAATAAATCCAAGAAAAGTGCCTAGGTCCGCTTGTAGGTGTACCATACAACTTTATTTCACAGAATAAAATTGATCACTCAACAAAGTGAATCAATAGCAGCAATGTCCCAAACAGAATAAACGCTCTTACATACACTTTGAAAACTGCGTTTTCGTCAAAAAAGACTTCATCAGACAACATAAAAAACACATAAACACACGTTTAAATACTTGAATGAAATAATTAAAAACAGTTTGGCTGAATTTCATTTCAAACACACCTATCATTTCAGTACTTCATTTAATTCATTAATATTAATGAGTGTGTCATAAAGTGCTACGTGCTTTTGTTAAAAACTCCT